>NW_019154105.1:56998389-57222188 GCF_002288905.1 Enhydra lutris kenyoni
CCTCCTACACTGTTGGTGGGAATGCAAGCTAGTGCAACCACTCTGGAAAACAGCATGGAGGTTCCTCAAAATGTTGAAAATAGAACTACCCTTTGACCCAGCAATTGCACTGCTGGGTATTTACCCTAAAGATACAAACGTAGTGATCTGAAGGGACACGTGCACCCGAATGTTTATAGCAGCAATGTCTACAATAGCCAAACTATGGAAAGAACCTAGATGTCCATCAACAGACGAATGGATAAAGAAGATGTGGTATATATACACAATGGAATACTATGCAGCCATCAAAAGAAAAGAAATCTTGCCATTTGTGATGACGTGGATGGAACTAGAGGGTATCATGCTTAGCAAAATAAGTCAATCGGAGAAAGACAACTATCATATGATCTCCCTGATATGAGGGAGAGGAGATGCAACATGGGGGGTTAAGGGGGTAGGAGAAGAGTAAATGAAACAAGATGGGATTGGGAGGGAGACAAACCATAAGTGACTCTTAATCTCACAAAACAAACTGAGGGTTGATGGGGGGAGGGGGGTTGGGAGAGGAGGGGTGTGGTTATGGACATTGGGGAGGGTATGTGCTATGGTGAGTGCTGTGAAGTGTGTAAACCTGGCGATTCACAGACCTGTACCCCTGGGGATAAAAATATATTATATGTTTATAAAAAAATAAAATAAAATAAAATAATAATAAAAAAAAATGGAAGATCTCTTTTTCAACAGTCTACCCCCAGGATATTGGAAGGACTAGAAGACTGTATAAATAGTGTTGCTTCAGCAAATACCTGTTGGACGGGTAAATGAATAAATGAATGAACAAATGTATTATATACATGAGACTTATAAAGCAGGGAGGGACAGAAAATGACTCTGTTAAAAAATGAACTAGGTATTTAAAACCATGTATTTTGCAATATCTTCAAGAAATTCAAATATATTATGCCCTCCAAAATGTTTCCATTACAAAAATAGAAGGAAAAAAATAACTAGTGGAAAGGAAATAGCAAATATATACAGAAGACTTTTTTCATGGAGCCAGACCCTTTTGAGAATTGTTCAGTGCAGTTTATTTCCTAAATAAATGTATAAAGGCTGTCTTGCAGGTGCTTTGAAAGTAATTAATTACTTGAAACTAAAAAATTCTTCCTAAACGCCATTTCACTCTTCCCAACCCCCACCACCCAAAATTTGTTGGTAACAATTTCTTGCATGATTTTGTACATTATCACATATCTACATAACCAGGAATTGATATATGGTTTTATTTTCTGTTTTTAAACTTGATATTAATGGTGTACAGTATAGTATACTTTTTTTTAATTTTTTTTATTAAATTTTATTTTTTATAAACATATATTTTTATCCCCAGGGGTACAGGTCTGTGAATCGCCATAGTATACTTTTTTTACAACTTTTTTTCTCAGCGGTATGATTTTGAGATTTGTTTATGCAAATCAACATAATTCTCACTTATTGATTTTAACTACTGTAAGGAGTTGTGTTATAGGAATATGCCACAATTTATGTCAGCTTTGCTATGGATGAGCTTTTGTAGTTTCCAGTTTTATTGCTCTTATAAACTGTTCCACCATGAAGAGCTTGTATAAATATTCTTGTTTATGTGTGCACAATTGCTCAAGAGCATATCTCCAGGAGTAGAATTGTTGGGAAAATGACATGAGCATCTGAAGCTTTGTTTTCCATTGTGGGTTGTACCAATTTATACTCCCACCAAGAGTGTGTGGGAGGTTCCATTACTCCCATCCTGTCAAGAGTTGACATTGGGATTTTCACCAATCTTACTCATATAAAATGGTTTCTCATTGTTTTCCTTCTCTCTCCATATACAACAGTTCCTTTTCTTCCAGTACATTGGTATAATTTACCAGAATAAAGGAAAAACATCTCTTGGAAATACAAAAATCATGACTAACTTTCATTCAAGAAATATACCTTCAGTTAGTCCCGAGAGCTCATTCACTTATTCATTCAACAAACATTACCAGTTTGAGAATACAAAGACAAATAAGACATCTCCTTGCTACCCAGGAACTCATGGTCTTGAGGACAGGGCAGAAGTTCAAAACAAATACAAAGGGAGGATAAACACTTTGATAATTTCTTATGAGTAGAGAAGGAAATTACCGAAGGGGGAGATTGATTCTGTTACAGGCCTAAGGAGGCTTCCTGCAGAAAATGGCATCTCAGCAGGATTTAAGATAAATAGGGTTGAATGCATATAATCCTCTAAAGTAAGTATTTTTATCCCATCTGACAGGTGAGGAGAGTGAGGCCTAGGGAGTTTACCACAACATATGTGGGTGAATAAATGGTAAAGGAAGTAATTGAACCTGAATCTTCGTCTCTAATGCCAGTGCATGCCCAAAAACAGAACATTGGTTAAGAAATCCCAGAGTCTCCATTGGTACCAAAGTCCTGTGGGCACGATTGGGTTAGCTCTGAAAAGAACAAAAGAGCATGCCTCACACAATGTAGTTCACCCAGATATCTGTTTTGACTCACACATATCATTTGAATTTTCAGTTGGCTTCAGCCCCTCTGCCAGAGTCATTACTTTTTTGCTGCCTGTCAGCAAAATACTTTGTGACTATCTTAGGGAGAACTGCTGTGTCAGCAGGAGTCTGCCATATTCCTCCTTCAGATCTGAGCTTAATGGCACTGAGGCCACAAGCAAGTAGCTTTTTTAATCCTTTCCAGAGGCAGGTCATAGAAGGTCCTGCAGGCTGCAGAGGCAACTGTGGTTTGACTGGGTGACACTGTGGGATATCAGCATAGGAATGCCATGGTCTGACTTAGTTTCAGCAGGAAGACTGACAACTGAGCAAGAACAGATGAGAATTTGACAAAGGTGGAAATAAGGAGACGGGTCAGGAGGTTGTTGCAGAAATCCAGATTGAAGATGGCGGGCAGGATTTGGAGCTGGGTTATGGCTGTAGCAATGGCCCTCTGGATCTGCTGTGAGGCCAACACTGTTCCCTGATAAACGGCATGCCGACTTGAGGAGGAAAAGAGGTAACCCTTCTTGGTTTCCTATTCCTTCCTCAGCAAATCGCTGAAAGGAGTGGAGGCCTCCTTGTTAAGAGTAGACACCTGATACACGTTCTCTCCTCTGGGAGACCCTTGCTTTGCCTCCACCATCAATTTATTATCAAAACGAGAGCACTGAACTCCCCTAAAGGCTGTAGCCTGGGCAACTAGATGAAACTAGAAAAAACTTTGAAAAGACACTCAGATTGCAAGATGCTCTTAGAAGTTGTTTTCTGATTGGCTCCATGATATCTAGAAAAAGCTCTGTAAATGGGAGACTGGTGGGCATCAAATTCAGCATCAGTTCTAGGTCACAGCTGAATAAATTGGGTTTCAAGACCTGTAAAGGTCTCGATACTACAATACCTCCTACTCACATAAGATGTCGAGCTTCTATTTCCTTCATTTCCTTCCAGGCACAAGTTTCTGGGGTCTTGCTCTATGCCCTTAATCCTCTAGAAATCCTATTCCTTGCTATTAATCTCCACAGTATCTCTTCTCTGCTACTGGCACACTTTGCTGTGCTCTTTGTGAAGTGCATTCTGCATATAATCAGTCAGGAGACTATAGGGTGTTGTGCTTTGTAGGAATCTAAGCAGTGAGTAACTATTACATTTCCCTAAAGGCTTTCAGCTAATTGTTAAAGTAGAGGATTTTAGGGCTATAATTTGGTCGCCGAGATCCCTTTTTCAGGCCTACACTGACATTCACCACCTGGAGGGATGCAGAAGCTACTAAACAAATGATTGTTCCCCTCACAAAGATTGTCTATGTCTCTACTATATGCAGGCAGGGTTCCAAGCGTTGGAGGTACAGATAAGAATAAAACCCTGCTTCCATAGAGCTGACAGTCAAATAAAAGAGACAGATGAATAAATGGATCATTCCACTTCAGTCCATGAGGTCAGTGGACAGTGTCCAGAAGAGGCCATATCTAAGTGGAGTCCAACTCAGGGACAAAGGTGGGGGGACAGGAAAGAATGGGGGGGATCATTTCAGAGGAGGGAGACAGAATGGGGGTTAGAAGCCTTGGAGCCCCCTGGAGGAAAGGGGGCTGCATCAGATTCACACAGCAAACTATGGAATCAGGATTCTGGCACCCGACACAGATGGGCACAGAGATACCCTTCAGACCCATGTGGTCAGTGCTTGTGCCTTCTTCCTTGGATGAGGATGAGTATTTGCTGACCTTTAGTTTGGGTAAAGAACCAAGAAATTTCCAGATGTTTATAAAATGTTTACTTCTTTAAAAATAAACAAGTAGTTCTTTCCATGGGCTGGGCAGTATTCTAAGCATTTTACAAATAGCAATTATTTCCATTTTCATAATGTTCCTTGGGCTAAGTATTATTATTCTGTGTTACAAGTGAGGAGACAGGTAAGAAAACAACTTGCCCCAGTAGAAACAGTTAGCAAGTGTCTGAGCAAGGATTCAAGGCCAACTCAGGCTCCAGAGTCTGTGCTCTTAGCACCTCTGTCTTGCTCCTGCTTCTGTCTTTGGGGTGCAGTTTGGTTGTGTAGAGAGTCCTTGAATAATGATATAAGTCTTGAGTGTCTAGCGAGAGCAGCAGAATCAAGAATCAAAGAATAAAGACAGGGTCTTTAGGCTGGAGGTATATCTTGAGAGGGAGATGTTTTTAAGACATCCAGACAGACAGGTGTCAAGGAGTTCAGAGGGTCAAAAATTCAGTTGAGAGTTCTGGACTAGAGCTTCAAAAAAATATGGCACATTTAAAGGCATTAACCAACTGAAATTTATTCTCTCAATGTTATAGAAGCCAAAAGTATGTGATCAAAGAGCCAGCAGGGCCATGTTCCCTCTCAAGTTTCTGGGGAATAATCCTTCCTGTCTCTTCCAACTTCTGGTGGTCCCAGGCATTCCTTTGCCTGTGACTGCATATCCCCATCCTGTGCCTCCATCTTTATATGGCCACCTTCCCCTTGAGTGTCTCTGTAATCCCTTCTTTTCTCATTTGTCTTTAGATTTAAGATCCGCTCTAAATCCAGTGTGATATCATCTCAGGATCCTTCATTTCATCTGCAAAGATCTATTTTCAAGTGATTTGCATACACTTAGATAGATTTCACTGATGGACATTACTGAACTCAGTACCGTGGATGAGCTCATTTCAAGGAGGTCTTGAGCAAAGAGGCAAGCAGACCTTAAGCAGAATAGTGGGGAAGGATCAGTCCTGGGGGAAGGAACAAGTGGAGAATGCTGATAGGAGACCGGAAAGAAGTCCTCATCAGGACCTGAAGAGACCTAGAAACCGAAGGAGAGTGTATTATATATAAAAAAACATGACCAAGGTCATATACCCCAAGAAGTGTAGAACATACACAGGGGTTTAATAGAGAGGAGGTTTTTGGCAATAACAGTTTTGTTGGTTGGTCTGGGTTTTGTTTTGTGTCTTAGCTTGGTAGTGCTATTGGGAGAGGGAAGAGCCTGGAGCTGGAATTTCTGGTAGCCAGTGCCGTCACACCATTTGCAAGCTGTTAACTGGCGTTATCCACATTAGCAGCCTTAGAAAAACCCCAGTGAGGACACTCTCATGTTCTTACACTCTGTCTCTTATGCATACATAAGAGTGTGCTTTACGTTAATACTCTCTCGTAAAATATATTGAAGTGCAGATAAATGAATGACTCTGTCTATATAAGGTAATTATTTTAGATGACAACATTTTGACTTTCCATTTCCTCTAAATTGGTTTTACGTGGTAGGGGGCCAATTCGCATTTTAGAGTTTGTTCAGAAGCTGTTTTAATTGTGCCTTCAGAAATAGATACCCGGGCTCCTGAGATGTCAAAATTTGGCTCCATTTTTGATAGCATTAAGTGATATTTCTTATATATGAAATTTCTCTAGTATGATTGCACAAGTGTCAATTTGTGCAGTGGCAATGCATGGAGCTGATCCCAAGTTTGGAGGCTTAAAAAATTACCTTCTTTTATCTGCTAGTCTAAAATAAGAATGTAACTTTTCTTACAGTTACCGGAGTTCATTTCAATTAAATCTTAATGAGCAAAAATGTGACAAATGGGTCCATGAGCATTACCTCTCAGACCTTTTAATTTTTATAAATTCACTTGCAGAGTTAGACTTACCCTGTTGTAATTATTTCATTTGGCTCTTGGAAATTTCACCCGAATTGCATACGGCGGGTGCCACAGGCAATCATCTGCTTCGGGGCCTAACTCTTGTGGTCATGTTATCCATCTAAATCTATAATCGGAGAAGGGGCATGGTAGAAAGGTGAAAAGTATCATTTGTCACAGCATTCTTGCGTAAAGATGGCTGGGGATTTGGGAATACGGTGGTAGGGGCAGTTTTTCTTCTCATTAGCTGCTTTATTTGTAACTGCAGGGGCTGTCAGAAGCATGAACTTAATAACCTTCAAGTTTTTCTGCATTAATATAAAAAAGGTTGCATGAATTTTTGGCAAATCATTGTCCCCATGAGGGTATCAGAAATACTTTTGCCGGTGAATACAGAATAACCCTTCTTTGGGGACCTCTCAGCTGAATTAAATATATAATTGAAGTGGATTCATCTAGAATGAGACATTTATGCTGATCGTGTACACATTTTGATGATTCTGAACCTTCACTTGGAGTGCCTTTTCAATTCTCCACGGGTAAAAGTTGGAAGGAAAGTACCAGCAGCGCTTTTAATATAATAACAGAGTGCAAGGGATGCATTTTGTACTTAGATGTGATTTTATCTCTTTTATACTTAGATATCTTTATCTGCTATGTCTTTGCACACACTGGGGGGGATCGGGAGGAAAACTGTAGTCCACAGTTTTCACAGGACAAGAGAATATCTAGCCTATGGGATCTCAGACTAATGGGAGGAGAGAGAGAGAAAGGGTGGGAGGGAGGGAGGAGAGAAAGAAGGAAGAAAGATAGGGAGGGAAGAAGGAATGAAAGGAAGGAGGAAGAAAGAAGAGAGGGAGGGATGAAAAGAAGGAGAAAGGGAGGAGAAGGGAAGCATGGAAAAAAGGGAGGGAGGGAGGGAGGGAGGGAGGATGGAAGGAAGGAAGGAAAGAAGGAATGGATTTTTTTAAAAATCCAGTTATTTTTTCCCTTGATATAGTTCACATTGCTTCTCCAAACCTTTTTTCTCTTGATTTATATTCTCTTGGTTTTCTTCCTTCCACACTGGCTACCTTGTCTCAATCCCTTGCCCCAAGACTCAATGCATAGATTTCTTCTTGGCTCTCTTCTACCCCCATTTCTAGGAGACCTTATCCAGCCCCATGCTTTTCAATGCACTTTCTAAGCTGACAATTCCTTAATTTATATTTTCTTCCTCACTTCTCTTTTAAAGCCCAGCTCCGTAAATCCAACTGGTGACCCAGCATCTTCCCTTGGAGACCTAACAGATGTGTCAAATTCCCCTCGTTCCTAATCAACCTGATTCCCCCACCCTTTACCTAACTTGCCTTTTCTGTATATCCTTATCCAATACTGAGGGCATTTCCTCAATTCCCCTTTATTCCCCAGCCCCCAGTCATCCTAGTGAGGAATCCTGTTAGTTCATCTTCAAACTATGTGTTGAGTTGGATGACTCTACACATCTCCATGGCCAAACCAATCCAACTATCCTCCCTAGTTCCACTAGAACTGTTTTCTACCTAGCAGCCAGATTTTACCATTTTAAGCTTAAATTAAATAATGCTGCAGTACCTCTGCTCAAAATTGTTCAATGTTTTCCCATCTCAGAGTCAAAGTCCTTACCTGAGCCCATGAAGACCTATATGGTCTGGACTCCAGGTTGCCCCAACAAGCCTTCCCTGACACTTTCCTCCTCCATCCCTCTAGCCATCCACTCTTCTTCAACTGTGCCTGCTTTGCTTTTGAACTTGCAGACCCCACTTCCTTGACTGTTTTTTCCCCTGGGTGTTTATAGGGTTTTTTCCTTTCCAATCTTTTCTCCATTTACCTCATCAAAGAAGTCCCTCATGATCTACAGTCAAAAACAGCCAGCATGCACCTACACACATGTATGGCACTATCTTCCCTTGTGATCTTCTAATTTTCCTCCATAAAGCTTAACATTTCCTAATCCATTGTGTATATTTTTTAATTGTTTATCTCTATACTAGATTACAAGACCCATGAAAGCAGGAAATTAGTTTTTGTGCAGTTTGCTTTGTCTCCAGAGTTGAGCACAGTGTCTAGTATAGACTGGGTGCTAAGTCAATATTGGGAAATAAAAAGAGAGGGAATGATTGAAAGAGAAGAGGAATAAAAAAAATCTCCCTCAAAAATTGCCCAAGGTGCAGTAAGAAGGGTAGACTAATGAATAAGATGAATAGAATCTAGAATAGAGATTTATCCCCTTAATAATAATGTCCAAAAGGAACCCTCCAATGGCTTCCCTTTGTACTTATAGAAAGGTCTAAATATGTTTATATGGCTTATAAGAATTATCATCACCTGGTCTCTGTCTCCTCCCCACTTCCCCAGTCTATTGCAGTCCCCCCAGCCTATTTGGAAGACTCTTCCTCCAGATCATGACATGGCTGGGCCCTTTTCAAATGTCATTTGAAAGACCTTCACCAACCTTGCCATCCCCTTCACTACCTGTTTTCTATGACATAACTGTTTTATCAGATTCATGGCATTTATCCACATTCAAAATGTCTTGTTTATTTCCTAACTTTTCTATCTCCCCCCCCACCCCACCCCCTTGAGATTATGAGCTTTGTCTGGGCAGATGCCTTCTCTCTCTGTCTTGTTCAGTGGTGTGTACCTCGGCCTGACACATGGTGGGGGTTCTTCATCATTCGCTTAGTGAATGAGTAAATAAGGTTGCCTTCTAGGACACTGATCTTCCTTGTGTTCTCCTTCCCTCTCCTGATAACATCACAGATGAGGGATATTTACAGATTTGCTGTTAGGTGCACATCAGTGCACTTGGGAAACAGCAGTCTGCTACGGTTCTTGCCAGAAAGTACTCCAGGAAGTAGAAAAGACTGAGGCCTAATGCAGTTTGGAAAAGAAACATCCATAGCAAACCTAATTAGGTGAATCTTCATTCCTTTAGGAAGAAAAAAAAAAAACAAAAACAAGTTTTAAATAGAAGGTCCTCACACATTCCCTAGAATAACAGTTCCCAGCCCCAATGTATCACAGTCCATTGTGAGTAGTGCCACGTGTGGTAGCCAAATTACCAAATTTGGGGCATCATTTATATTTTATATCCTATATCAAGAGAGATTTAAGGTCATTCTTGTAGTATTCTTCCTTCATTGGATTCTGTTAAGTTTTCTTGTGTAACTGCAGGATGAAGTGATGGCTGATGTGCTAGGGGGTTGTAAATATGACCAATTTTCTGGACTACTGTCCAGCCCTTACTTGGGACACCCAGGCAGGTGACACACACTTGACTGTCATCCATCCTTCTCTCATAGAAAAGGAAGAAGAAATTTAGGAACTCCAACCACGGTGATATTTGGATTTCACTAGCTCTTCAGCCCACACCTAATTATGTAAATACTCAGGTTCTCTTGTGCAGTGAGCATATTTTTAATGTTTAACAGATAGTCATTATTTTAATCTTATGCTACAGATTCAGTAGACATCACTATTTTTTGTTCTGTAACTTAACCAACCTCTCAGGTAAAGCACAGAATTCTTGTTGAGCAAAGACAAGGTACTTCTCTGTACAATTTTTTAAATTTTCTTAATATGAGGGAAAGATATAAAAGTTGTCCAAGATTGAAAAACCTAGCCAGAGAATCATCTGACATTAAATGTTGTCATTACTAAAATTCACTAAACAGCCTTGGGTATCTGTAAGTGTCCCAAGCTAAATGGTTCTTTCTTATAGTTCCTTTTTTCTTTAAATTCAATTTAGTTAACATATTTGGCTATTCAGGGTCTACCTCTCTTTCAAAGGTAGAATTTTGTGATTCTTCAGTTGCATACAACACCCAGTGCTCATTTCAAGTGCCCTCCTTAATGTCCATCACCCAGTTACTCTATCCCGTACCTACCTTCTCTCCAGCAACCTTCTTATTTCCTGTAGCTCAAAGTCTCTTATGGTTTGTCCCTCTCTCTGTTTTCATCTTATTTTAATTTTCCTTTCCTTCCTCTATGTTCATCTGTTTTGTTTCTCAAATTTCACATATTAGTGAACTCATGTGGTATTTGTCTTTCTCTATTTTGCTTAGCATAATACCCTCTAGTTCCATCCACATCATTCCAAATGGCAAGGTTTTATTCTTTTTGATGGCTGGGTAATATTCCTGTGTGTGTGTGTGTGTGTGTGCGCACACGCGCACGCACACACACACATCTGCACATCTTTATCCATTCATCTGTCAATGGACATCTAGTCTCTTTCCATATTTTGGCTATTGTGAACATTGCTACTATAAATATTGGTTTCAGATGCCCCTTCAAATCACTATGTTTGTATTCTTTGGACAGATACCTAGTACTACAATTGCTGGGTCATAAGGTAGCTCTCTATTTAACTTTTTGAGGAACCACCATATTGTTCTCCAGAGTGGCTGCCCCTGTTTGCATTCCCACCAACAGTGTAAAAGGGTTCTCCTTTCTCCACATCCTTGCCAACATCTGTTGTTTCCTGAGTTGCTCATTTTAGCCATTCTGACTGGTATGCAGTGATATCTCATTGTGGTTTTGATTTGTATTTCCCTAATGCTGAGTGATGCTGAGCATTTCTTCATTGGAGAAATGTCTGTTCACGTTTTCTGCTCATTTCTTGACTGGTCTTTTTGTTTTTTGAGGGTTGAGTTTGATAAGTTCTTCATAGATTTTAGATACTAGCCCTTTATCTGATAAAACATTTGCAAATATCTTCTCCCATTCCATAGGTTGTCTGTTAGTTTTGTTGACTGTTTCATGCTTTGCAAAAGCTTTTTATGCTGTTGAAGTCCCACCAGTTCATTTTTGCTTTTGTTTTCCTTGCCTTTGGATGTGCTTAGCTAGAATTACTGTGGCTGAGGTCAAAGATGTGACCTGCGCTCTCCTCTAGGATTTTGATGGATTCCTATCTCATATTTAGATCTTTCATCTGTTTCAAGTTTATCATTATGTATGGTGTAAGAAAGTCATCCAGTTGCATTCTTCTGCATGTAGCTGTCTAGTTTTCCCAATACCATTTGTTTGAGACTGTCTTTTTTCCATTGGATATTCCTTACTGCTCTGTCAAAGATTAGCTGACCATAGAGTTGAGGGTACATTTCTGGATTCTCTATTCCACTGATTTATGTGTCTGTTCTTGTGCCAGTACCATACCATCTTGATGATTACAGCTTTGTAATACAGCTTGAAGTCTGGAACTGTGATGTCTCCAGCTTTGGTTTTCTTTTTCAACATTACTTTGGCTATTCAGGGTCTTTTCTTGTCCCATACACATTTTAGGATTGTTTGTTCCAGTTCTGTGAGGAATGTTAGTGGCATTTTTTATAGAGATTGCACTGAATGTGTAGATTGCTTTGGGTAATATAGACATTTTAACAAAATTGTCCTTCAATCCATGAGCATGGAATGTTTTTCCATTTCTTTGTGTCTTCCTCAGTTTCTTTCATAAGTCTTCTATAGTTTTCAGAGTACAGAACCTTTACCTCTTTGGATAAGTTTCTCATGGCTTTTGGTGCAATTATAAATGGAATTGATTCCTTGATTTCTCTTTCTTTTGCTTCATTGTTAGTGTATAGAAATGCAATTGACTTCTGTGCATTGATTTTATATCCTGTGACTTTGCTGAATTCCTCTATCAGTTCTAGTGATTTTTTTGGTGGAGTCTTTTGGGTTTGCTACATAGAGTACCCTGTCACCTGTGAAGAGTGAAAGTTTGGCTTCTTCTTTGCCAATCTGGATGGCTTTTATTTCTTTTTGTTGTCTATTAGTTCCTTTTTTCAATGGAATTCATTCCTATGCACATTTTTTTTGGTGTGTGCCAGGCTTTTCCTGGGAGTAATTTCTTTTTCCAAATGATTGTTACAGCTTTGCTCTCATGGAATTTATAATCAGTAGAAGAGGAGACTATCTGTAAATAATTCTTGAAGGACATATGCAGGGAACATAAGCGGTCCAATGAAGCAAAGGAAAAAAATGTACACTGGGGAGGAAATGCTGGTAGAAAATAAAATATAAAATGGTAGACTGGGGCAATGGGGTGGCTCAGCGTGGACTCTTGATTTCAGCTCAGGTCACAGTCTTGGGGTCGTAAGATTAAACCTTATATCAGGCTCTGTGCTGAGTGTGAAATCTGCTTGGGATTCTCTCTCTCCCTCTCCTTCTACCTCTCCCCACTGCTCACATGCACTCTCTCTCCTGCTAAAAACAAACAAACAAACAAACAAACAAAAATTGGTAGATTCACTAAATGTCTTATGTGCCAAGCTCAGTAATTCAGAAGCTATCTGCTGAAACAGTGAAGTATCTTTGAGGACTTTTGAGCAAGAAATAGAAGTGATCTCAGCTGTTCTTCAGGAGTACAAGATTAGCAGTACCATGTTTTCTACAGCATTTCCTGGAATATTTCTATTTCTCACTACCCTCCAGAAGGCATTTGTCAACTTGAGATAAAGACTGAGAGAAGGTAAGGCATAAATGCCAACATTTTGAAAACCATAGTAGTCAGGATAGGATAGGGGGATGCTGGAGTAAAGATAAGACCCCAAATTGCAGTTAGCTTAATCCAATAAAGATTTGGTTTTTTTTGTTTTTTTTGTTTTACTTTTTATTTTTTTTAATTTTTTAAAATTTCTTTTCAGTGTAACAGAATTCATTGTTTATGCACCATACCCAGTGTTCCATGCAATACATGCCCTCTATAATACCTACCACCAGGCTCACCCAACCTCCCACCCCCCGCCCCTTCAAAACCCTCAGATTGTTTTTCAGAGTCCATAGTCTCTATTTGTTTCTTACTCTGAAAATCCAGCTTGAGTTGGCCACCCTCTTCTATCTTAAGACATGCTGCCCAAAGTTGCTATGTCGGGGAAAAGCAATTAGGAAAAAGCAATGAGCTACTTTAGCCTGTTGTGACAACTTACTTCCCCTCCCAGTCCATTGGTCACCACTAGTCATCTGACTTCAACTAGACTACAGGCAAGGCTGGGGGATACAGGGGAGCACATGGATATTTGGTGAGCACGAACTCTACCACAGAAATGGTGAGCCTTTAATGAATCTGATGAGTTGTTTTTTTTGTTTCCTAACTGGTTAAGAGAGATAGCAGTGAACTCCTGGACTCCAAATAAATCAAAAACAAAAACAAAAAACCCTTTGTTTGACCATGGCTTTTGGAGTAGTGGAGTAAATTTGGCACAAATTCATGTAAGCTATTGGAAGTTAAACTATTTTTGTGTAATATGGGGATAAAAATACTCCTTGTCTTGCCTTCTTCACAGGATCAAATGATACACTATAATGTAGGTGATTGTGTTTTATAAACTGCTAGGTGTTGTGCAAATCTAATCTATTATCAGCATCGCCACTATCATCACCATGGTTACCCTAGTGGAGGAGGGCAGAGACTGCTGCGGTCTGTGTATGTGACCAGAGAGAATTAAAGACCCTGCTTATCTTTCCAGCTTTGTTTCTCTTCTTTTACTTCTAAGTATCCTGTATTACAACGCTTCTGTACCCCTAGCAATTTCCCAACATGCCTGATCTTTTCTCTGCCTTTGTAAACCCATCACCCTCTGCTTGGAATGCCTTCCTTCTCCTCCCCTCTCCTCCTTCATCCAGAAAATATCCATATGTCCCTCAAGGTTTAACTCACAATCCCTTAATCTATAAAGCTTTCCTTGCCCCCCCCCCAACCCTAAGACAGCTTAGGGTCCCTCCCTCTGCCATGTCTGTTGTGAAACTTTGCCTACTTGTCACTTAATCATTTCCATGTCTGTCTCCCCTACTGGGCGGGGAGTGTCTTCAGATCAGGGACTGAGTTTTATGCTTTATTCATGAAAGCAGGCTCAGGACTGAGACTAATTCTGTTACCAACTCAGCCACTTACAGGATGTGTGACCCCAGATGGGTAATTCCACCTGTCTTTGCCTCAGTTTCCCCATCTGTAACATGAGGAGAACAAAAGGGACTACCTCAGAATTGTCATGATGATTACATAAAACATACATGCAGAGTGCTTAATAATAATGCCTGGCACATAGTAGGTGCCTGGCATATAGTATGTGTTCGGTAAATATTTGGCAAATGAAAGAATGAATGAGTGATTAATTGACTCAGCAGCGAGAAGTGGTATGTAACAGATGAAGAAACTAAGTATTCGGGGAGGTTTTTTGTTCAAAGTCACACAGCCAGTGAGAGCTAACTGACTCTAAAACTCCTCTTTTGACTCTGTATGTGGACGTAGAAGATGCTCAACAAATGGGTGAAACAAATATCAGAACTGATGAACCCGATCAAGATGGTGGGAGGAGAAAGGATGTGTTGAATGAAGCCTCAGGAGAGCACTTCTCGTCTCCTGCTGAATCTTTACTATGGTGATATTTTTTTTCTTGTTGAATTTTTCTGGTTTCCTTCCAGCAGATATAAAAGGAAAACAGGCTGTGTAGTGGGATTGGAAGGCTCTGGGCACAGAGCAAGGATTTTTCATTTCACAGGTTATACGCAACGCTCTGCAGCCCAGCTCACAAAGTCAGTCTTTATTCTTAAAGCCTCCTTGATGCAGGGAGAAAGCAAAACAGGGTTTGTTGTTAGCAATTTGGTTCAGACCCATCAGAAAGTGATTACACTTTCTTCTTTTGCTGCATTAAGAGGGGAGGTAAGGAGTCCCAGGACACAAGCCAAACAAGTGTGAGTTTTGAGTATAATGCACAAAGGCGGGAGGGAACATGAGCATCACCTCTGTGAGTAGTCACTCTCAGAGCCACTTTCACAACCCAGCTCTTTGGTCACTAAGGTGCCAGGTCACCTGTGCCCAAGTCTCTTGTCACAAGCCCTGATGTTTAAAGATACAAAGTAACATGATATAAATCAAATAAGCTCCCACCGTTGACAGTTTAGCTCCCTTTCTTGCCCTTGGGGGTGACTTCTGTAAGTAATAAGTGACTGCCTTGTCCTATACTCTGGGCAACCAAGTGGAATGGAGGTGCTTTCAGAAACCAGTAGCAGCCAGGGACAGAGAGTAGAAAACTCAGATGCTAGCCCCACTCCAGCACTGACCAGCTAAGGGGCTAGGGGTATTGCACATAATGTCTACATTGCTTCGAGGGCCTGTAAAAGGATGAAGGGAACCCCTCGTTGACCCTTCTCTCAGGATTTTTAAGAGGACGTTAGGAACAATAAGCCATCCTTCATAAAGCTCTTTGTAAACTGTTATGATCCGTGCCCACATAAAACCATAGGAGAGAGGCAAGTGTTGACCTCAGACACATGCCAAGTTCCCAGCACCTTACTGTGCTCTCATTCAGAAACTAAGGTCTTCTCAGTAAAGAAGGGAAGAATGAGAGACTTACCAGGCTGTTGTGGATTTTAAAAGTGTTTTTGCTTGGAAAATATTTCACATATACATTATTTTGTCCTGAATTATCCTTTTCTGGGTAGCAAGATCTCTATGCCTACATCTTCATGCAGAAGGAAGAAACCAAGGAAGTCTGCATACTTCCTTCTAAAAGGAGGGTCAAGGGAAACTCACTGTTACTTAGTGAAAACTGCACCAAATTTGCCTGTTAAATTCTCCCATAGTTTTCCTGCTTTGTTACTCAGGGAGGAAAAGAGTTGATGTTTCTAAGCACCTGAGTTCTTAAAACAATCACTCCACAGGAGTAAGGAAGAATCTAAAGGGAAAGAAAGTCCCTCTTACCAAAACAAAACACAGACAGATAGCCACACACATGCATATGACGGTGAAACAAATATCAACTTTAAAAAAAAAAAACACCTGAAAAGACAATATATAAATATAATTTTGCGGGGGGGACTCAAGTGAGTCATATCGTGATCGATGACAGAGCACCTGCTATGTGCCAGTATAGTACAGGGCATGATGCTTTACGTACATCATCTAGCTTAATTTTCAGAGCAGCTCTGAGAACAGTGCTTTACTTTGAGCACAGAGAGACTGAATAACTGACCTCAGGTTGCACAGTCCATAAAAGGGGGAGAAGATTAGTCACCTGACATGTGTGGCTTCTAACCTGTGCTCATCTTTCTAGACCTCCCTCCCTGCCTCAGACCTTCTGAAGGTTTGCTGCAGTCTTGCCACCTCTTTCTCTGGCCATTCTACCTCACCTGAGCCATCCAAGTCACGTGATTCCCGACGATTGCAGAACCAGGGTTCTCTCCACTGCAGGATGACTTCCTGTTAAGTGGGAACCAATGTCCTCAACACAGACCAATTTGAGTTAACACGGTGCCTGTTCATCACACCTCTGGCCTTCTTCTCCTAACCCAGGTATCAGGTTTTTTGTGTCACCTGAGGCAAAAGCAAACTGAAGAGGCACAAACTTCTCTAGACAGTGGCCGAGGGCCCTGGACATTTGACCTAGCAGCTAGCAGGCTTCAGCCCATAGCCCATTGATGGCCTAGGAAGGTGGCATGGCTGGGATGAGCCACACAAAATTTGAGAAGCTGCAGCTATCAGCCTTTCACCCTGAAGCATGAACGATATGTCTCCTCATATACTTCTATCATGGTGGTTTCATCTAGCTGGGAAGAAAGGGTGGTTCTTGTTATTTCTGCTCCTACACAAACAAAATACATGAGTATCTTCCATATTTGTCACATGTTTTATGTCCTATACAGGAGAAAGAGGTAATGGTTGGGGACAGAACCAGCCAGGCTGAGTGGCTAATATGTAACCCTTTGCGACCTCGGATTGGATTTCCACGCTGATTCACTCCATCTCCATTTGCAAATGGTGCTTCACTGACTGTTCCCAAGTTCATGTTCCAAGGGTCTTTCTCAAGGCTCAGAGATGAGCAGTATAATGCAGTAGGACCTCTGATGACTCAGTTTGCCGAGTTTAGTTCTCAGCTCTGCACTTCCTCACCAGGATCATAGACTAAACTCATACTATTCCACTTTTACTAGAATCAATGTCTAAACTTGTGGTTCCAGCTCTGATAATGTTTTCTCCCAGGAAGTGTTTGTTGACACTATCCTTCCACCCAACTGTGGGATTGAGTGTCCCTTCTTGGTATTTTCCATAGCCCCTGTTCTTCCCCCATGATACTGTGTAACACCCAGGCTTGAAACCAGGGATCATGTCTGCTTTGTTTTCTGCATCTGGAATAGAACCTGTCACACAGAATGTGGACACTCAAAACATAGCTGCTGCATGCATGCATGAATGAATGAATGAAGAATCGAATCGAATCGAATAGAAGGAATAGAGGGAGAGACTGTGTGGTCTCTGCCATGTTCAAGAACCCAGACATTAGTAAAGGCGCCAAGGTTTCTATTAAAGCAACATGAGAAGACAAGCCATAACAGTGATGGGAAGAGGTGGCCAGGGTCCTCACTCAGTCTGCCTAACCCTAAATCCCACCCATGTCTTATATATCACAACACATTATGAGGAGGATCTTTCCTCCCTGTGAAAGTCTTTGGCTGTCCTTTGGTCATCAAAATGATTTTCTGTTTTGGGAACAGAAGTCACTTCTGTCCTCCCCTTGCTCAGTTGCAGTGGCCTGCTCACCAGACCCCCCCCCCCCCCCCCAACCCCATGGAAGAGTTTGTTGCAATCACTATGGCTAGGGAAATCCTTGCCTTCTTTTAATCTGTCGAAAATGAAAGCCATGTATCATCCTGGGGAGAGCTGAGACCGGCACAACGTCCAACATCTGAGTTGTCATAATTATTTTTCATTTTATCACATATGTAAGTGTGTTATTTGGTTCTAGACTCCAGAATGGGGTGAGCTGTGCTGATAAAATGGCAGTGGCCCTCACTGCAAATACTTGAGACCGGTCCATTGACTGAGAGCCTATGGCAGACCTACTTCTCTGTTTTGCATAGTATATCCTTATGTATATTAGGGATGACCTAGAAACATTTCAGGTATCTGTAAGTAGGTCCTCTTGTCCTGTAGGAAAGTCCACCACAAATGCTGTGAATTGTGTAAGACTGATGATTCACAGACCTGTACCCCTGAAGCAAATAATACATTATGTGTTAATAAAAAAAGAAAGAAAGAAAGAAAGAAAGAAAGAAAAGAGATGGAAAAAAACCCCAAGTCTTAAATATAGAAAACAAAGTGGTGGTTGTTAGAGAAGCGGGTAGGGGGGATGGGTGAAATAGGTGAAGAGGATTAAGAGTTTACTTATCATGTGATGAGCACTAACTAATGTATAGAATTGTTGAATCATTCATTATATTGTACATCTGAAACTTATATAACACTGTATGTTATACACTTGAATAAATACATTGGGCTCTTGTAGTTCAATGTATCTTCTACATCAAATATATTCAGATTGTAAATTTTTTAAAAAGTCCACCATATTTTGCCTGATTTAAAAAAAAATGTTTTTTAAAGATTTTATTTATTGATTTGACAGAGATCACAAGTAGGCAGAGAGGCAGGCAGAGAGAGAGGAGGAAGCAGGCTCCCTGCTGAGCAGAGAGCCCGATGCAGGGCTCAATCCCAGGACCCTGGGATCATGACTCAAGCCGAAGGCAGAGGCTTTAACCCACTGAGCTGCCCAGGCGCCCCTAAAAATTTTTTATTAAACAACTATTAGTCTGGAAGTGGGAGTGGTATACAAGGAAAATACGACGTGTGTTTCTTCCTCAAAGGGCATTATGTTCCAGTTTGATAAAATATTATATTCCCATTTTATGAACTGTTCTCCAAAACAGAAATCCCTGATCAAATAGCTCGGTAGCAAAGTGTTAGGTTGAATCATATAAAATCACCACTATCTGACTATTATTTATCTACAAAAATGGCAATTTTGATTTACAAAAAAATTGTCCAACCCAGTAAGTATTAAGTTTCAGAAATCCTGTATCCTTCTCTTGGGAACTCAGCTGAAGGCTCTGCCAAGTCCTGCAGTGAAGAAAAACTTGCTTAATTTTAATTCACTCAGTGTATTTCCCCAAATTTCTTCAACCTGGGATTTTTAAAAATTGCTTCACCTAACACTTTTTAATATCTACAAAATACATTACAGGAAATATTGATAATATATTTCTCCTTCTATTCTGTCATTCATTCATGCAACAACTATGTTTTGAGTGTCCATATTCTGTGTGACAGGTTCTGTTACAGATGCAGAAAACAAAGCAGACATGATCCCTTCTTTATAACCTTAGTCTTCTGGGATTGGGTTTCCATGTTGTTTTTGCTCCATCTGCCTTTGCAAATGGTGCTGCAATGCCTATTGCCAAGATCGTGTTCCAAGGATCTTTCTCAAGGCTCAGATATGAGAAGTATAATACAGTAGGACCTCTGATGACTCAGTTTGCCAGCTCTGCACTTCCTTGCTGGGACCATAGACTAAGTACAGAAACTGTTATTATTCCACTTTTACTAGAATCAACATCTAAACTTATGGTCCCAGCTCTGATAGTGTTTTCTCCCAGGAAGTGTTTGTTGACATTGTCTCTCCACCCAGCTGTGGAGTTGAGTGTCCCTCCTTGGTATTTCCATAGTCCTTGTTTTCCCCCTATAATACTGTGTATCACCCAGTCTTGAAAGTCTTCATTTCCTACTGATCTTTCCCCCAACAATGCCATACATCCCCCAAAGATACTATAGCCCTATGTCCTTCTGTACATCTGCACATGATTGTCCCTCCTTTCTGCCTGGCAAATTCCTTTTCACACTCGAAACCTCTTTCAGTGGATCTCCCTCTTTAGGGACTCCTTTCTGACCCTCACCCAGAAAAGAGAACAATTATCTTCTCTGAGCCAAGGGATCCCTGCCAAGCCAGTCCTGAGTGATAAGACGGACCAAAGCACTGTTGGCCAGGACTCACTGGGGTTTCACCTAGTTGGTAAGACCTCAGCCAAGGTGATCATCTTTGCTGTGGCCTGGATCACAAAGTTTTAGTGAGGACCACTGCCATCTTCTGAACACACTAATTCTTTGTAACTTGGGTTGGGTGAGACAGAATAAGCCCTTTATGACTTCTACCTGGATCTTATTTATGTTTTTGTTTTCCATACCGTATTATAATTTAGTCTTTATTTGCCCATCTTCCTCATTAGGTTGTGAGCTCCCCTGGATTAAAGAACAGGGGCTATTTATTTGGCTCTCTCCAGAACCTATCCTAATGTCTAGTAGATCCTTGAAAAACACTTTCTTTCTTACAGTATTTGTTTAGATTTAATGTAAAGAATAAGAAAACAATGAGATGCTAGATTCTGGTGGAGAAGCACGTGCAATGGCTTTCCTGAGCTGAGGGTCCTCAAGTAAACTCGAGGCTGAGGAAGGTCTTTCTGGGAGAGGCAGTGCAATGTGGGAATAGGTGGGTGATAAGGGGGACTCATCCAGAAGCTTCATCTGAGTCTGTCTTCAGGCAGTCTGTGTCTAATACCCTCCTTCTTGTTGGGATCTCCACTGAGCTCTGCTCTTCGAAATTCACATTGGAAAATGGAAATACCAATTTGATAACATTTGTCATCTATCAAATTGGCAAAGTTATTTTTTTATATGATAATACATTGCATTGAGGAAGATACATGAAAAAGGATTCCCTTTTAAGCTGCTTGAAGAATATAAATTAGCACAACTATGTGTTTCTACATTTCATTTCCTTAGTTAGGATTAGCATAGGCCTTTAGCAAAACCATCAATGATAAAACTTCCCTGACCCCAGTGCTTCCCAGGACTACAGGTGAGAATTCCTGCAAAGCCAGGCTGGAGTGTTCAAGGAGGGGAAACAAAAGTTGTGGGGCAACCCCCCCCCAAGGGGTTGAGACTCGGTTTCTAAGACCCTGAGATACTTTGTCTCATCCGCATAAAAGTGTCATCATGTCCAGTGGGTTTTAAGATAGAGCCTAAAGTAGAATAAGCATGGCTAGGACATTAATCTTATTTTGCCACATAGAAAATTTGGGAGTGCAGCCAAATTCACTCAAGCTTGGACTTTAAAACGGATGTCATCCCCAAAGGCATTGTGGACAACGCGTTCATCATTATTTAGGGGTCACCAGAGAGACATGGACCATGCTAGGGCATCACTCTCTACAAGGCTCCTCAACCCCCAAGTTTAGGATCATTTACCTTGAAAGCTAAAATTAGAGCATTGGTGCTCAGCACAAAGGCTCTGTTGGCGTAATTAATAATACAGAGTCCTTGTGTGCTGTGTGATATGAATTGTGTTGCTAATTATATTGTTATGAATGTGGTTTAGAGGATTATTAATGCAGGAAATATCAATACTTAAAAGCTTTGCTGGCAGTGAGATTTTTGCTTTAGCAGGCATGAGCTGGCCTGTAAGCATTAAATACTCTCTTGCTTAGAGGCATTAATCTGTACTCCCTTTGAATACATTTAATTAAAAATTTTGACTTCCCAGTAATTGTTGTTTTTATGTAACCCCAAAATAGAATTTTATTGGAGGTCAAGATCTTTTATATAAGCACCCATCCATCCAGCCAGGGTGACGTCCCTCAGACAAGGCCACCAGTGGTGTCAGGGAGATGGTGAAGGGGGCCGGCCTTCTCTGTGAGAGTCTTGCTCTCCTGGGAAAAGTTTCAGTTTTATGGATAAGAATAAAACCAAGTTCAGAGTCAAAAGGAGGGGAATGCCATAGAGGATATGATTTGGCTCTGTCCTTTGCTGTCATTTTCTTAGTACTAACTCTTGAGAGTCCATTTCAAACTACTTTGGAGCCCACTGACCTGGGTTCCGAAGTTTACTGTTTCTTGAGTGAGCAGATACTTTCACACACATGATTTTGCCTTCTTTCCTCAGATTTGAGGGTTAGCTGATCCTATTTGCCTTTTCATAGACATGAATGGTTTTATAACTCAGAAATGATATGTGGATGGTCAGGAGAGAGGTCACTGTGCTCCAGAGCTCAAATACCTTATCTTATGCAAACCTTGTAATAATCTAAGACTAGGCATTGTTACCCCATTTTGGTAAAGCTGAGGCTTGAGAACACGGAAGCCTCACTAGGGTAACACAGTTGGGAGGCTGCAAAGAGGATTCGAACTTACATCTGACTCTAAGGCCCAAGATCCTTCCTGGCTTCTCACAGGGTCAAGTTGGTGAATATTTGAAATAGGTAACCAAATGTCCCATTTGAATGGGACTGAGAGCTTTCCTGGAAAGTGAGATTTCCAGTTTTAAAATCTGGACCACTCCCAGGCACACTAAATAAGCTAGTCACCCTAATTCCATCCCATCATTTCTCACTTTATTACATCTTCCTAGATGACTATGATCAAGAGTTTATCCTAGAGTGGGATTGGAGTTTACTGACTGGTTCCCCCTCTAGGAAGTGGTTGACATCCAAGGACTGTCAAACTCACACATGAAGGGAGCGGTTTGCCACCAGGAGGGGCAGAACTCTCCAACAATAAACGTGAGGCAGAAAGTCACACTAACTGGCCCATGGATGACCCAGATGCGGTCCCTCTGTCAGAGAATATTTCCTCCAGCATTGTATTTGGGGAAACATAACAGTTATTGTTCAGTGCAAGGTATCATGGACCTGGGGTCCACAAGCAGACCTGGGGTATAAGGTGACAGGGGAGAAAGAAAAGCAATGTTTATAAAATATTCACATGTCTAGGCAATTTGCAGCTGATTTAAGAAGACCTTCGTGTACACACCAAAGAATACCAGGCTGCAAGACTTTACTAATGAAGTTGAAAATATGCTAGTATTAATGTAGCTGGAACTAAAAAATAGGAAATAAATGCCTGAAAGTTTGTCAGCTTATTAATCATTCCTTTGTAAGCCGTGTTTTTACTTTCATGGCTGCAACATCTAATCACAGTTCATTGGCTAAAGGCCAAGCTAGCTTTTGCATTGGCATATTACCATGTACTATGGTTCTGTGCTTCTTGTCCACTTATTAATGCTGCAGACTTCCTACTATTTAGTCTAAAAATAGCATCAGTTCTGTGAAAAACACTGCATTTCTGTTTTAGCCATGGTGGAGAAACGTGGAACAGTGTGTGTGCATATGTGTATACCTAGAGAAAATATTGCGATGCTTAAAATCCATAATTTGTTATTCTCCTAAAGCCTTCTTTGGGCTATCCTGAAAATTAAAAAAAGAAAAACAAAAAGTGGAGAGAGAAGGATAAAGAGAGAAGCAGATTTTTCCCCCAGAACCCTAGCTATGCATAATCTCTTTATTTTTAGTGCTTAAAATGATCATGCCAAGCTAGAATGAAACCCCAGAACAGCCTTTTATTAGAAGTTTTTTTTTTTTCCCTAAATGAAAACTGTGTTGCACTCCTATCAGATCCTATTCTGTTTTCCTTCATCAGTTTGGACTGCAAAGTAGCCATGGAAAAATGATTGATTGGTACGTTTCCTCATATGATGCCTTATGCAAAGACATCCTTTTTGGGTGCTTTTGGACAGAAAATTCCTAGATAAAAATGATTCCAACAGTAAGGTTTTCCTCAACCACATCCCTGGCTTAAATATCTCTCTGTCTATTAGCCATGCCAGCGCTCAAGCATGGATGACACAGCGATCATTTCTCTAAATCCATGATTTATTTTGCGCCCAGAAGAACTCGAACAAGACAAATAGCCTTTGAGAAGCCACGTGAACCTCAGGGAGCTGCCAAGGACACAGGTGAAGAGTGATAGGGGATGCATTTCATAATCACAAGGAAGAGCAGCGAGAACGATAAGGTCTCATTGCTGCACAAACAGAAAAAGTGAACAGTTTGCATATCAGACGTATCAGGTGTTCGGATTTGACGCAGAACTTCTGAATAATGTGTTGTTTGCCTTTTGGAGAAATTAAGAGGAAGGAAATGTCATTCTGAAGCTTCACACGAGATAGTGAAGAAAGACGGTAGACTGGGAAATTGTCATTTCCTAGGCTGCTTCCGAAAGATATCGCTGGGAGCAAAGGGTTCCAGAGAGGTAACGGAGGAACTGGGCAGCTCAGAGCTGGCCCCAGAAAAGAGGACTTGGCAGAATGCTTTTTAATCAGCCTTGGTTTCAAAACCATGTGCCAAAGGAAGAGGTTAACAACTGTGCAATAGTTGAGGGTAGTGGAGAGAGGGTGAGCTTTGGAATAATTCATCTCTTTAGTTGATGTTTATTGAGTACCTGCTATGTGTTGAGCACATTTGTGGCTCTAGGATTAAAAGGAGTTATGCTCAAATCTGGCTCCCTTAACTTCTAGCTGTGGGTGTGGGACAAAGCACTTAGCTTCTCTAAAACTCAGGTGGTAGCCTCTTAGAAATGGGGATAATTGGTCCTAACCCACTTGTTGTGAAGTTAAGATAAGTTATGAATGGTGGGTCACTTAAATCTCTCCAAGCCTCAGACTACTCATCTGCAAAATGAAGATAGTAATACCTAAGTTATAGATCTATTGTGAAGTTTAAATGGGGTGACAGAGTGACTAGTTGTGTGCCAGACCCCCAAAATAGTACATGACCTTTTTAGGATTTTTTGATGCTGGCTCAGATGAGTAAAACTCAAGCAAGAACATAAGTGTTTCTGTGGGGCAAACAGGAATTTGTCATGCTGGGAAGCTTCTCTAGGCTTTCAAAAGAAGCTTTTATCATGCAAAAAATTCCAGAAGAATGGAGGAATATGGTGACCCCCCCCCCATTCTGTCTATGTTCATGCTAAGTAAATATGTGCTTTTAAACTGAAATTATCTGGCACCTTTTCAGGACTAAGGGCATTAGGTTCTGCCTCAGACCATGAGGGATATGGAGATGGACCCCACTTGCAAGGTACTGTGAGGGAACTTATTTCTTCTGGTGGCCAAACTGAGATTTGCCCACACATAACAACAGAGTAAAACAGAAAGTCCTGGATGCCGTGGGAGAATTTCAGGTTGCAAGAATTTTCTAAGCACTAACTAAGAGGGCTGAAACCAGACTCAAAGGGAAGAAACTGTCTCATTTGTTAAGGGGAACACCTTACTAAATGTCACAGTGTGGTGGAAAAGATAGACCCTAAGCAAGAAGAGAAAAGACCACAGTTCCCAGGCTGACCCCAACTCAACAGGTGGGATCAGGCAGAACCTCTTGAACCCTCTGAGCTTTGGTCTCTATGACTATAAAAATGTCCAAGAGATTTCTAGCTTTCAAAAGTCCACAATTTTAGGAGGCTTGTGCTATCTGTTTTATAAATAATTTGAGAATCTGTGACTCCATCCAAATGCAGTAGCCTAGAGTAAACTTAGTTATGTTTTCTTATTTCTTGCTGGAAGGCTCCCATGTTAGTTCTGCTAATTGGTCCTGCCAGCTCCCACAAAGATGCCCACCCCAACTCCTCACTGTTCTCAGAGGGCCTGAAGAACCCATTCTTTCTCTTATCTAAGGATTCAGCACCAAAGGGGGCAAGGTCAGGCAGATGTCTACCATAACACCCTCTGAAATACACATGCGCACACGCACACAAAGAAAGAATGGAAGCTAATGTTCCCGCATACTGGATCAATTTAATGATTAGAACAGGAGCAGATTTCCAATCTTCTTATACAGATCATCTGTCAAGGGCCCGGGATCCAGGGATGTTCTCAAAGCACAGAAGTGAAAGGAAAACAATTAGACAAACTCATGAAGAAAGATAAGGAAGGAGAGCTTCCAATGTGCATGACTAAAGATAGATGAAAGAAAAATAAAAAGAGGACCTACAGTCTGTGATCCGTCTTGAGACTTTTAATACTCTCTATAGGAAAACAAGGACAGTGACATTAGAGGTGATGCATACTCAAGTTTTCGTGGAACCCCAGAGACAAAGTAACAAAGGGTGGGACCTAAGAGCCTAACAGTACCTAACAGCCCTGCTGAGGAGAAAAGAACAAGTGCCCTGCTCTATCTGCAGCCGCATCTCATCAGTCTTTCTACACTGAAGTGTCTGCATTGAGATTTAGAGGATATTTCCCGCATTCATTCATTCATTCACTCAGTCACTCATCCATTCATTCAGAATTAATTTGTTTTTATGCTCACCTACTAAGTGTCAACTTCTGATGATGAAAAGGTGGCCAACTCTCCTCGCCGCAGGGATCCCATTCTTGTTAGAGAAGCAGCTCATTACAATGCAGGATGTTGGAGATGTGTTCATAAGCATGGGCATAAAAGTTAAGAGAGGGAGTAACTACTTAGTCTGGGGGCTAAGTGCAAAGAAGTCAAAGCTAAGGAGTCCCTGAAAGCTCTGTGACTTTGGGCCAGTTACCTACCCTCTCTGGTCTCCCTTTCCTCATCTGTATGTCTGTGTAGTTAATGTGCTGGAAGATGAAGTGAGAAAGCCCATGGGAGCCATTAAGCCCACTGCCCAGTGCATTGAGAACACCAAGGGAGCGCTAGTCATTATTAGAGGTAGTGAGTGATTCATTAGCAAGCTGCTAAAAACGTTTTATAATCACAGTTTTCTTCCCTCTTGCAACTTTTTCAAGGAAATCTTCATGTGTCTGAAGAGTTGAAACATGGCTTCCTCAGGTCTTAGTTTAGACTCTGTTGCTCTGAACTAACTGGAGTAGGTGGTAGACAAGACCCTCTGTTCCCTGAGTTTCCTAACACTTGATTCCAGAGTAGAATCAAGCATTGTGCATACTGTCTTCACCTTCAGGAGATCCCCACACATCTGTTCTCTCCCCGTCCTTGCTGATCTCCTTACAAACTTCAGACTTCTCTTCATGAACCACTTCTTTCCTCTTAAATATTCCCTTCTCCTACCATGCACATCCTATACCTTCCTGGTTCCATGTTGGGTGGCATAGCACTGAGTTGTACCAGTTAAAAAGCCTGCTGTCCTCCCAGCACGCGTGTACTTGAATACCCACCTCTGTGCTAGCTCCAGGGCAATGCAAAAATAAATTAGACCTTGGTAAGTGCTGTGAAGTGTAAACCTGGCGATTCACAGACCTGTACCCCTGGGGCTAATAATATATGTTAAAAAAAATTAAAAATTAAAAAAAAATAAAATAAATTAGACCTTGTCCTCAAGTTGCTTACAGTCAGTATCTCTCCATTCTCAGGAGACCCCAAATGTTGCCACTCCCCTGCCTCAACCCTCCAATGTCTTCCTTTCCCCGTCAGGCCAAAGGCCACTGTCTTCCTGATGACTTTCATGATCCGGTACTTCACAGCCTCTCTAAACTCATCTTCTCCCCTGTCTCATTTTCTCCAGGCCACCATACTCCAAGATATTTCTCAAAGTTCCCAGGCCTTTGCCCTAGCTATTCCCTCTGCTCAGAATGCTGTTCCTTCTGCCTGAAATGTTTTTCCCCAAATATCTCACTTCCTGGCTTCCTCTGAGATTATGATTGCCAGATTAAATACAGGACTCCCAGTTGAATTTAAATGTCAGACAAATAATGAATAAATTACTATTATTATTATTATAATAAATTATTTTTTATTGTCTGATATTCAGCTGTAACTAGGCATCTTATATTATTATTTGCCAAATATAACCTCACCATGTGACCATTACTCAGATGTCACCTTCTGGGTGATTATTGTCCTTTTCTATTGCTGCTGAGACAAATTACCACAGATTCATTATCTGACAGTAGACTAGTAGATGTCTTGGCATGGATCTCACAACATTAAACTCAAGGTGCTGGCAAGGCTGTGTTCCTTTCTGGAGGCTCTAGGGCAGAATCTGTTTCCTTACCATGTCCAGGTTCTAGAGGCCACCCACATTATTGGCTCGTGAACCCCTTCCATCCCCAAAGTGAGCAAGGTCATATCAGGCTTTCTGCGGCTGCCATCTTTCTGACTCTTGGATCCCCTCTTCACTCTTAGACGTTCTGTGATTATATTGGATCCACCTCAATAATCCAGACTGATCTTTCCTTCTCTAAGTGAGCTCATCAGCAACTTTAACTCCCTTTGCCATGTAGCCTGACACATTCCCAGACTCAGAGGATTAGGGCACAGGTCCCTCTGTGAAGCCACTCTTCCAAGGAGTGATTTTAACCAGAGTATCCAGATTCTCAACCCTCCCAACTTCAACACATCCTACCTCCTTTCCTTGCTTGCTTATCACTAACATAGATCTCATGCTATTTATCTGTCTCCTTCACTGGAATGTAATGGCATAAGAGCATAATATTTTCTTTATTCCTGTTAACCACATCCCCAGCACCTAGAACACAAATGGGGGCACAGAGTAAAAGGTCAATTAGCATGTGTTGAATGAATAACTAAATGAATGAATGAATCCCAATCTCTGCCAACTCCATTTTCATACTGTGTTGCCATTGTCTACACGAATCCTGCTTTTCACCAATCTCACTTCTATCCCTGGGAGGAGAAATGGCTGCTGATATAAGGCTCCACGGGCGCACAATGATCGCGGCCGGCAGGAGCAATTGAGCAGCTGAGCTCTACATTACTGAGAAATTGCTCCTTCCTTTGTGTCAGAGTGGAGCTGGAGGGCTGTTGCCTGGCAGAAGCTCCCAAGAAGGCAGGCAGACAGGCAAGCATTCCAAACAGCCATGCACTGGATGCTTGGGGCCAAGAGAAAGAAGTCCATATCCCCACACTGACCATAGCCCAGAAATCCTCCCAAACAGCAGCCGTGGGGATGCTGGCCCCAGCCCCAGAGCACAATGCTGTCTTTAACAGTCTTGTGGGTATTTACACCAGGGCAGGAGGCAGGCATAACCATGTAGTTAATGTTCAGGAGGGATTATAACTCGCATGAACAAGATAACCATGTTCCTTGGAAACTGTCACTGACAGCTCCCGAGGACCATATCCAAATTCCCTTATTCGCAGTATTAAGATTATCAGGCCCCACTTATAAATGTTAGTGTTTAAATATTACCTCACTGCAAGTACACAGCCTCTTAGTTCCTTGGGAGAAATAACGAACATGCCAGAAACGCTACCTATTTCCGGTGAGGAACAGCATGGGCGAGAGCAAACGCCCCCAGTGCTGTGATCAACAGCACTTAGCTTGGGGACGGTCTCCACGGCTTGAGACTTGAAGCTCCCAATATTTGCCTTTGGGGATATTTGGTGCTTCTATTTAGCCAAACACATCAAAATACTGATGATGCTTTTCTCATGCTTAGGAAATGTGGATGGAAGAAGTAACAGTGTGATATTTACCATATTGCAGATCAATGTCCATGCTGATGGCACTGACGGGGGCTACATCATTCACAGAATGCTTTTGCCTACATCAGTCTCGCCTCTGAGCTCTGCTGTGGGCCAGAAACTGAGGCCCTGACTGATGTGACCACTGCCTGCCTCGCCACTGTAGCTGGCTTGCTGAGTCCATTATGGGCAGTCTCCAATAGCGTGTTCTTTCTTGCATTCATGTCTGTATTCCCTCTGCCACAGATGTCCACCCAACCTTTGTCCTAGGTGCCTCTTTTTTCACCTGGCTGACTTCTAAGTCATCTTTTTAGTCTCAGCTTTTAAATATCCGTTCTTCCTGGTAACCTTTCCTGAGAGCCCTTGTCCTTCTCCTTTATAGTTGCCAGCCGATTGGGGAATTTCGTTTTTCTCCTGCCTCCCTTCTGGAAAGAGGTTTCAAGGGAAGGAGTCTGTGCTGCAATGCTCACCACTGCATCCCTGGTACCCAAGCAACTGCAGTCACAACATGAATAAAGCAATAACTAACTTACTTTCTGATGTCTAATTACCCATTTGTTTTTGTTGTCCATTCTGTCATAGTCATGTAGCCAAGCATTCATTCGTTCCACAAACATACGATCCATTGCTGGGTGCTGGGTAATATAACAAATAATAATAATAAAACAATAGGACAAAATCCGGCCTTCTAGTTCTTCACAGTCTAGTGGAAGAGTGGCAGTGTTATGTGTCAACTTAACCAGGCTTTGTCTCCGTTTGCTCAGGCTGCCTGAACAAAATACCAAACACTGGGTGGCTTAAACAACAGAAATCTGTTTTCTCATAAATCTGGAGGCTACCAAGTCCAAGATCATGGTCTGGTAGGACCTCCAGTGAGAGCTCTCTACCTGGCTTGCCTTCTTGCTATGCACTCACTTAGCCTTTCCTGAGTGTACACATATGGAGAAAGAGCTCTCTGGTGTCTCTTCCCCCTCTTACAAGGCCACCAGGCCATCAGATTACAGTTTCAGTTAACCTTAATTGCCTCCTAAAGGCTCTCTCTCCAAATACAGTCATATTGGGGGTTAGGCTTTAACATGTGAATTTGAGGAACCACAATTCAATTCATAGCAACTAGAATGCCAGCTATTTAATCAAATGCCAGTCTAGGTTTTGCTATGAAGGTATTATGTAGGTGTGTTTGTCATCTATAACCCATTGACTTGAAGTAAAACAGATTTCTATTTTGTGAGCTTCATTCAAGTAGTTAGAGATTTTAAGAGCAAAACTGAGGTTCTCTGGAGAAGAGGGAAATCTGCTTCCAGACTGAGGCATTAACTCCTACCTGAGTTTCCAGCCCATGGAAACTGGATTTCAGACTTGCTGTCCCCTACAATCATGTGAGCCAATCCCTTAAAATACAAGCATACACTTCCTGTTGGTTCTGTTTCTCTGGAGAACCCTAATACAATAAAGAGACAGTGTCTTCCAGAGGCCATTTAGTAACCCTGAGCAACTGGTCCTCACTGTCACTGTCTGACTCGTCTGAAAGCACACCATTTGGTCAACAACAATTTTAAAAATTGGGCAATATAAATCAAAACAACAATGAGGCACCACCTCACACCAGTCAGAATGGCTAAAATTAACAAATCAGGAAGCAACAGATGTTGTCAAGGATGCAGAGAAAGGGGAACCCTCTTAACACTGTTGGTGGGAATGCAAGCTGGTGCAGGCGCTCTGGAAAATAGTATGGAGGTTCCTCAAAAAATTACAAATAGAGCTACCCTACGACCCAGCAATTTCACTACTAGATATTTCACCAAAGATACAAATGTAGTGATCTGAAGGGGCACCTATACCCCAGTGTTTAGAGCAGCAATGTCCACAATAGCCAAACTGTGGAAAGAGCCCAGATGTCCATTGACAGATGAATAGATAAAGAAGATGTGGTCTTTATATGCAATGGGCTACTACTCAGCCATCCAAAAAAAAAAAAAAAAAATGAAATATTGAGATTTGCAATGATGTGGATGGAACTAGAGGGTATTATGCTAGATGAAATAAATCAATCAGAGAAAGGCAATTATCATATGATTTCACTCATATGTGGAATTTAGGCAACAAAACAGAGGAGCATGGGGGAAAGGAGGCAAAAATAAAACAAGATGAAATCAGAGAGGGAGATAAACCATAACACACTCTTAAACATAATAAGCAAACTGAGGGTTGCTGGCAGGGAGGGGGGAGAGGGGATGGAGTAACTAGGTGATGGGCGTTCAGGAGAGCACATGCTATAATGAGCACTGGGTGTTATATACAACCGAACTCTACCTCTGAAACTAATAATACACTATATGTTGATTAATTGAATTTAAATTTAAAGAAAGAATTTTTAAAATTTACCTGAAATTTACTCATAGCCCTCCAGGTGACAACACTCCTTAGATGTTTGTTAACCATTGTGGAGTATTTCCAGGAAGATGTTTTCTCTTTCCTTTGGAAACATTCTAGCTATGGTGCCATAGACCTTAGAGATGCTGGTAGAACACAGGGATAGGGTATCTGAAACAAGGGCCCAGTGGTCAGACAAATTATTTATAGGAAAGACATATTGACTAAACATTTTAGATGTCTGTTGTATTATCAAAATCTAATTTTTAGGCTGTGTATGTATATACACACATATATAGGGCAGGGAAGATCTATAGAGTTTCAACAAGTAGATCTTGACAAGTTTCAAAATGTCTTCCATTGAAGCCCCTGCCCCCCACCACACCAACTTGGTTATACCCTCATCATAAGAGACATGCATAAGCTAGGACCTAGGTATACACTTTAAGTGGATTTTCTTGTTTCTCCTAACAACCTGATTAGTTAACTCCTATGGTTGTCCTGACTTTCCTGATGGGGAAACTGATACACCAAGAGATTGAGTAATTCATCCAAGGTCACTCAGTTATTAAGTAGCTGGGATTTGAACCTAAGCCGAATTTGCATGCTAATCCCACTACCCATGGTGCCTCCTTGTACCCAAAGTCCTTCATCTTCTATATATTGCCTAATTTCTTACAAACCATAATGTCTATTGAAGTCTATTCAGAGGAACAAAACCCCCACCAGGTAATTTAGTAGAGGAAAGTTAATATGGCAAATATGTACAAAGATGTTGAGCCTAGGAAGCAACTAGAGGAAGAAGAGGCAACCCTAAGGTTAGCAACCGCCATTCCAGGGTACAAAGGCAGGAGGCATTACTGTCAGGTCACCTGGTAGAAACAGGGACCATAGTGGACCTATGGTGACAGCTGTTGGAGAGGCCATCTGACCCAGAGGGGACAAGAAATAACCTCACTTATTTCTTTACCCATGTACTAGATTAAAGAGTACCCCTCAAATATTCATGTTCATCTGGAACATCATGGTGTGACTTTATTTGGAAATCTAGTGACCAGGGTCCTTAGAAGAAGAGAAGAAGACACAGAGACATAGGGGAGAAGGCCATGTGAAGATGGAGATTGGAGTGACTTAGTTACAAGCCAAGGAACACCAAGGATTCCCAGAGCCAACAGAAGCTGGGAGAGGCAAGGAAGGATTCTAGCCTTTGGAGGGAGTGTGGCCCTGCCAACACCTTGATTCCAGACTGTTAGCCTCCAGAACTGAGTTTGTGATACTCTGTAATAGCAGTCCTGGGAAATGAACTCAACCCACTTCCCTCCAATCTCCCCTGGTGCCTCCAACTGGCCAAACCTCATCCAAAGCAGGTTGGCAAAATAGTTGGCAAATAGCGTGCAGGGGTCTGTCCTCTGTGATACAGAGCTGGGAGTAAGGGTTGGGTCTAAGAGCAAATAGACAAATAACTAGGGCACTATGGAAAGGGATGCCCATACCAAAGGACGTGGTGGAAAAATGAGGTCCGTAGGGTCAGAAGGAAAGAGAATGTACTTCCAAGGCTTTGAACTGACTGTTCATTGGCCTGATAGCTACAGCAGAAATATTGAGCCTGGCTAGTCTGATGGGGCCTCCATGGCTCAGGGCAACAGCCCCAGCCCTTCTCTCATTGGGGTGGTCAGAAAAGCAACCAGTGGTCACAAAGAGGAGTCCTTTCTGGGAGCCTCAAAACTGAGATCAAGGCATAGATATTGAAATGTGCATGCACGGCCGGCTCAGTCCAGCAAAAGGATGGTTCCTGAAGTGGCAGCTGCCGCATGGCAAAGCCAGCTCCTCAGCACCACCACCTTCCTCTCCCAGAGCAGAAGAGGGCTGTCTGTCTCTGGGGGTGGGTGTGATAACTTTCCCCAGTAATCAATTTGCAAAACAATTGAGAAAAGGCAGAGGCTCCCCTGGTTGAATCTTCAGATAAAAAAGAGGTTGTTTTGAATTTGACAACCAATCTACCTTTAATCCTATCAGGAAATAAACCCAAATCATAATCTGATGTTTTAGAATTGCATCGCTTCTAAGGGAAAGCATTTCCTTCTCTCTTGTTTTTCATCCTCTGAGGCAGAGTGGGTTTTACTCCTGTGATACCTGTTATTCATTCTTATCTCTTTCTAGGTGTGATTATCTGCTTATTTTGCTTTGCTTTGTTTTGTTTTTCTTTTAGATTCTGTGTATCTCTCTATTGTTTTAATGTAAGATCTCTTTCTGTGAGGTGTTTCTTAATTAGGAGATACTCCTCTACCTTAGATAAGAGCTTGTTTCTTAATCACCCCCAACACTCTGATATCTTTTTAATTCACAATCAGCCAGAGGAGTAAGTTACTGGAGTGGGGCAGTGAAAGAAAGAACTCTAGTTTGTGGGTTTGAACATTTTGTATTTATCACTGAATTCTAAAAACTGATTTTTATTAGAGACATTAGCCACTAAAATGCAGTGTAACTGTTGGCCTAATTGCCATCCCTTGGTGTATTATATCTAGTGACCCCCTAAGTCTCAAGGAGGCCAAATGATTTACTCCCCAGTAGCTAACCAATCACATCACACATCGATCTCTTGGCTCAGTAGAGAGCCACTGATGCAACCAGTATTCATCATAATACCAATTTCCACCCTTTGAGCACTGACCTTGCTCCACACATTGCATTAAGTACTCCATATGTTGTTTCAAACTATCAGAGATAAATATCTTTATCCCCATTTTACAGATGAGGAGATTCAGAGAGGCTGCAATTTCTGGCCAAGAACACACCGTTTGTAAATGGCAGACTTGGGATTTTGAATCCATATGAATCCGGTTCCGAAGCCCGCACCACTCATGTATGACCTATATCTCTATGTAGAGGTCAATCCTGTGTACAGGGAGCAATACAAAGACAATGAGAGCCTTTAAACTTGGTATCTTAGCAGTAATTTAAGCCCCTCTAACTTAGAGAGGTAGACAACAAAGCAGTTAGTTGTTGAGGACACAGGGTTGGAACCAGGCAGACTTGACTATGCAATTCTTCTTTGCCCTTTAAATGGTTGTAAAACCCTGGCTATATGATAAGAATTACACTCTTTACTCTCAGCTCTAGGTGATTTAATGGCTGTGAGCTTGAGATCCTCACCTGTAAAAGTGAGCCAGGACCTGGTGAGAGTTAATGATACAGTATATGTCAGGTATATCCTCCAGGGACAGGCATAGGTTAGATATTCCATGGCGATTATGAAGTTATGACTCAGCAAATATTTGAGTATGCCTAATACGCTGTTAAATAGAAAGGAGAGAAAAATGAAATATGGCTTGCTATAGATAAGATGAAACAAATCCACAAGAAAGGAATATTCCCGATGCAAATATAAACACTGGGCTGTACCTAGATTAGTGATAAGTGCAGTAGAAGCAGGGGTCCCTTGTGGGTGGGCATGGTCAGAGACAGATTGGGCTTTGAACTGGACCTTGGAAGACATCAGTGGTCTTTTTTTTTTTTTTTTAAAGATTTTATTTATTTATTTGACAGAGAGAGATCACAAGTAGACGGAGAGGCAGGCAGAGAGAGAGAGAGGGAAAGAGAGGAGGAAGCAGGCTTCTTGCTGAGCAGAGAGCCCGATGCGGGACTTGATCCCAGGACCCTGAGATCATGACCTGAGCCGAAGGCAGCGGCTTAACCCACTGAGCCACCCAGGCGCCCCGACATCAGTGGTCTTATTGGTGGGATTCAACTGTGGTTTGTAGGCCAGTGCGAGACTGTAAACTCTTAGTGGTCCATGACAAAATGAGGAAGCTTGCTCTGGAATGTAAATCAACTACACTGTTGAACACATTGTTTACTTCATCTGACTTTTTTTTCTGACATAAGACTTTCTCAGTGAAGGAAGCAGTGAACTGAATTACACTCTGCCTCAAGCGGCTTCTCCTGTCACAGAAACACAACAGATAGTTTGCAGACCACCTACATTGAACAGCATCGGTTTAGTACGGAGGTCAGCAACCTTTCTGTGAAAGGCCAGAGAGTAAATATTTTCAGGTCTGTGGACTCTAGGAACTCTGTCACAACTACTCAACTCTGGTATCATATCACAAAAGCAGCTACCAACATTATGTGAGCATGGCCATATTCAGCCCACAGGCCATAGCTTGCCAGCCTCTAGTTAGAAGGACTGGGAAAGAGGGGAGGTCTTCTAGGAAAGAAGAACAACGTGAACAAAAGTCTGAGCTTGTACTGAAATACTAATCTCGGGCAAGCCTATATGCAAAGAGTAGGTGGCTCAAGCCCAGAGGATACTATCCATCATCCAGAAAAACTGAATCAAAGTGTTGTCAGTAGACAGGACTTAGGTTTGGGAGTTAGCCAAATGTCAATCTCAGGGCATCAGCTTTTTCATAGGCCAGAGCCAACTCTAACAAGCATCACTTAGTTCTGGAACTGGGTTTGGGCAAGAAGTTGAGCAAGAAGAGTAAGTGTGAAAACATAGCTAAGGAGAATCAAATTTCTCCAGGAGAACTGTCAGATGAAAACAAAGCAAAACACAATACTGTACATTTGCTGGGCCCTTTGTTACTACAAAAGGTCCCAGGATGAGCTGAGATCTTCCTGTCCGGCCTGGACATATAGTAACTGGGCACATGCATGTGCATTTGTGCAAAGCCTTCTCTACAGGGGAGGCAATCGGTTATTTATCACATGGACAAATACATCACCTCTAAGCCCCCAAGACAAGGCTTTATTTGTCTGCTATTAGCAAATGACTCCTTGCTATAAGTCTGGCCAATCTGTTTATTATCCACCACTCATCCATCCATCCACCCACCCATCCATCCATCCATCTACCCAACCATCCACCATCTATCCACCCACTCATCCATCCATCCATCCATCCACCCATCCATTCATCCATCCATCTTTCATCCAACTATCCTTGTACTCACTCAGCAAGTTGCTGTTGTAGTTCCAGGTTTTGATTCCATACCAAAGGGTCAGTGCGGGGGCCCAAATCCCAGAAAATGAAGTCAGAAGCATAGCAGCATCAGCCTCGCTTAAAATCCTCACTAAATCTGCAGAAAGGTGTGCTTGCAGTTTTGCTGGGATGAGCAAGAGCTTTCTTTGAGATCCTAGATGGACCTGACAGGGACCACACATTCAGGAGCTTCACACTCAAAATGAGATCTCAGGCTTTGCTGACACCTGCCCCTTCCACAGTGCTCTAGAATTCCTCCTGGTACTCCTCAACACCACTGCAGGAGGAAGCCGAACTAAGTGGCAGCCCTGAGTGCAAACTGCTGCAGATGCTGTAGAAATGCTGTGGCGGTCCTTGTCAGGCAAAGGGATGGGTCCACTGAGAACTTTGTAGCAGGCCCAACTCTGCAGACACAATTGTTCCTTTAAATCAAAAGACTCTGTGTTATTATGCTTAGTTCCACTGATATGCATTTGACAGATGTGGTCATGTCGCTGTGTGTGTGTCTGTGTGTGTGTGTGTGTGTGTGTAGCGTAGAGGAAAAGGCATGTAGCCTGGTTTATACTTAGTACAAACAGGGAACACTTTGCTTAGAGTCAATGGACAGGGACATAAGAGGATTCATAAACTTCCAGATATTTTGTACAAACTTTAAAAAAGAGGCTGCAGAGCCTTCCCCAGATTCTCAGGGGGGTCCAAGACCCCAGGGACAGCAGGAATCCTGGCTCCAGAAGGAACTTGCGAGTGACTGCGGGAACCCACTCCCCCAACCGTCTTCCTGATCTCATTTCAGAACGCCCCAGGCCTTCACTGTTGCCAAAAATGCACTGGCTCTCTGCCTGAGAAGGCAGGCTCTTGTCTGAGTTAGTTCTGCCACCTACAGCATGCAGCCCAGCACTCCACAGCAGCCTCATTTGAACACATGAATCCAGGAGAAGGCTGCCTTTCCAGCCTGGGAACCCTCCTCTGGAAGAAAAATGGCTTTGGGGATTCCTGATTAGTATTCAGAGATAGGAACTCCTTTGGGGTGGGTTACAGCGATGGGAAGATATTTTTACATTAAAGGGGAAGGGATAAATCCTTAGGATTTGCACCTGAAAAAATTCTGCCCAAAATCTGGAGAGGAGAACACCCCCTGCAAGAAAGAAGTAGATAATGAGCTCACAGGTTCTCACAATAAATGCAGCTGTCCCGTGTGCTCATATGTTCCGTGCCCACTGCCCTTCTGGGTCCACAGGGGTCACTTTGGCTATCTAACTTGTCATATCATGGAAATCCTTGCTTCATAAACATGTGATTCCCAAAGAAGCTTGATGTGTACACCAGAGTGGTTTTCTTAATATGCTTAAATCATTCTGAGGGGGGCTGTATACTCACTAAGGACAGAGGTGATGTTATCCTCTTCTTATGTCCCCAGTGTCAAAGCAGAGTGCCTGACACTTAGGAAGAAGCCCCATAAATGCTTGTTAATTTAAAGGAACAGAAATGTCATTTGTTTCACAATCTGTCCTGTTCCTGCTAATACAGAATCATCATAGCTACTGTTTATTGAACTCTGATGTATCAGATCTATGATCTCAAACTCTCACAACAATACACAAGCTGGGTATTGTCTTACAGGTGAAACTGAGACCCAGCACTCTTCAGGGGCTCAGCCAAGGTTGCACACCTAGTGACAGAATTAAAATCCACACCCAGACCTCTTGGCTTCTAAGTCCATGCTTGTTCTGCTCCATCCATGCATTTTACATCCACAGTAAGCCCATTTCTCAAAAATGGGGAATGGACCAAAGGAAATGGTTGAAAACCTAACTTAGTTATTTTAATTTAAAAAAAAACCACATTTTTCCATTCCTTAAAATTTCCCTGAAACCTTTTCTTACTAACCTAGCTTAATAATAGTTCCAAACATCTTCTGACCCTGTCTGAATCTAGCAGTGGTTCTCCTTGGATGGATAATCCACTCTTATCTCTGTTTGTAGAGATGACGGCAAAATCCTTCACTCTGTTTGGAGTGGTGGGCATTAATGGCTGGGGCAGACTTGAGGTTCTCTCTAGCTTGCACAGACCTTGATTTCCAGTGAGGAATTCTTAATGGAGGAATATACACATTGAGTCTTCACAGATGTGGAGTTAATTGCACAGGACTTCCCTCGCTTTCATGGGGTCTTCCTTACCAGCATTTTAAGTTTCAGAAAGGACTCCAAAGTAAGCAGGAGGATAGATAAGGCTGAAGATGCCCCAAAACTAATCCAGACCTCATGCCTGACAGCCCGACTCACTAGGATTGAGTGGCTTTGTCTCTCTGGCTCACGCTGTACTTGTGTCATTCAGGTTTCGAATTCTTGCTCTCTTCTTCCTGAGAAACTGCAGTGGGAAAGAGATTACAGCTTTCCTGTCAATGGAATTAGTGGTTTGGGCCAAGTTTAGATCATCAATAGGTAAAAAGAGCAGAAACATTTTTCTAGATGAAGGTAATCTCAATTATCATGCTTAGGCTTGAGAAGGAAGGAAGAACATCGACAAGTGGGGTTAAGTGACAAAAAAGTGGAATTCCAACTGGAAACAATGGGGAATTTGCATGTCTTTCTGTTTATACGTAAAGCCCAGAATATGTAGGGTAGCAGACCTCAAACTGTAGTAGTATGTATCAGAATTAGACAGGAGCATGCTTCTCCAAAAGGCAGATTCAGGACCCTAGTTCCAGACCCAGTGAAACAGAAGGGGAAGAGTCTGGAAGTCTGCATTTTTAATAATCAACTCATTTGGTTCTAGTGAAAGAAAGATCTTCCAGTCTTTACAAGGACACCTTAAATGCATCCATTCAATTGAGCCAAACCTAGGACAAGAGAGAAAAAATGCACAGTCTGGGCATTCAAAGAGTTCAAGGTCAAGTAGAAAGGAGACTTAGAAGCAGAGGGTTCCAAAGCATGGATGAGTAAGTTCACAGAGCAGAAAAGGCTGGGTGCTATGGGAGAACCATAAAGAATCACCGAGTTCAGCCTGCACAGGGAGAGGTGCACGACCTGGAGACAAAGGTATAACGGAAGAAGTAACCTTGTCTTCAAGGATGAGTGGGCATTAGCCAAGAAGAGGGGAGGGAAGAATTCCAAGTAGAGGGAACCCAGTGGACCAGTGGATAAAAAGCAGCATGTCCTCTGAGTAATGACAGAAGGAAAAGGAGTGGTGTTTAAAAAAAAGGGGGGGGGGTGATGAAGGCACATCTGCCTTTTATAATGAAATGCTATTTTTCCACATGGAAGAGTGCTTTGCCAATATGTGTATGGCTGTGTTGTGGTCTTTGTCTTCTTAGATACAGCACTCTCAATACAGCAGTATCCTGATGACCTTCCAACTGAGAAGGAATTCACAAAAGTTCAAGGCAATCCTAAATGGATTTACCTTCTTGTTACATTCATTAATTTTTGTCATCAGATGTCTTGGACCAAAGTAAATCTGAAAAATCTAACCAAAGGAGGGAAGGAAGCAAACGTGTACAGAGCCACAGAGAAAGCTCCTACTCTGAACTAATGTTGGCATATGTTACTGACATTATCATTATGTGTAAAATATAAATGAGTACATGAATAAAAATGAAATAGTGTTCATCATGGGCCTTGATAAGAATTAGGATCAAAAAAGTACTTGTAGTTGCCACTTTGTTCTCCACAGTTTAAAAGATGGCTTTCACTGCCACATAATCTACATAAACTAGCATTGTAACTCACAGCGTGTGGTTATACAAACAGGAACAACAGCAGAAACCAGAGTAGAAATCAGAGCATGCTGTGCACCATGGAAGAGAGCTTTTTTCTTTAACCAGAGAGAATCATTTGAATTCAGAATAGAGCTACATGTATCCACCCAACAGTTTGTACAGAATGTGTCTCTCGATGTGTGTGTGTGTGTGTGTGTGTGTAAATCACATTTGGTTATAACATGGTATTATAAATAATAGTAAATTAGGTGGGCATTATCAAGTGTTGGTAATATTTCTTTTCCTCCAAACTTGCACAGAGAAAATAAAAACCAGGGGAAAAAAGAAAAGTACCTTTGAGCTTTCTAATTGTTTCCAGCTGTTAACATTATTTATTGCAAATAATATTATCAAATAGTGAAAAGACTGATGTCTTTGAACTTTTTGCAGTTGTGTGTAATTCTGGAGCCAATGCAGGAACTGATGTCGAGACATAAAACTTACAACCTCAGTCCACGAGACTGCCTAAAGACCTGCTTGTTTCAGAAGTGGCAGCGGATGGTGGCACCCCCAGGTATGACCTCATTCTTCACTCTTGCTCTAAAGGCATTTTCTGAGGCCTTTTTGGGGGATGAAGTGATGTGAAAAGGAAGGAAGGAATCATAAATTTGTCAGGATGAGTAGTTTCTTATGGATGTTTGGGCTTGGGGGCGTGGAATTTGTGAAGTATGAGCACCCTTAGTAATTATCTACAATCTCACTTAGGACCCGAAACCCCGAAAAATCAATTGATTTATTTAATGTTCAAGATCATTGGCAAAGACGAAATCAGAAGCAAGGTTTCCTGTCTCCCAGACCACTGGACAAGACTGATATCTTCTCATGGTCCATTGTTATTTTGCTTTTTTTTTTTTTTTTTTAAATAGGAATGATAGACATGATGGGAAGGAAGGGATAGAGGGAGGGAGGATGGATGGGAAGGAAAAGGAAAGAATGAAAGAACGAAAAAAATAAATAAATTTGCTCCCTTTTTAAAGATAGATCTAATATCAAAGGGTGCTCTGATCATGAAGAGAATACATAAAAGATTCCATTTTCCTCACTTACTTAGAATGCAGTTTAGATACTGTGGTCTCCTGCTGAGGCTCTGAGATTACTGCTTCCAGTCATCATTAATTGTCGTTCTATCTAATACATTTTCACTCCCAGGCGTGTGTCGAGCCTCATTGATCATAAAAGCAAAACGTATCCGTTCACTAAAAATTATTTTTATAAAGAGTAATTATTAACACGAAGCACATAGCTTTCTGAATCACAAAATAGAATGGTCACCTTCCACTGGTCGTGGGCCAGGCATTTTATATGAAATGAATATAGTAGTTAACAAAGTACATATTTAGAAATCTGAGAAAACGAGCATCATTCTACATAGAATAGTTGCATCCCTGTCTTAGAGGAATTTTAGACATTTGGAACATTATTTTTCAAATCTATTTGAATGCGCTTAGATTATTTTCTCTTTCAATATCAATAAGGCTTCAAGGAAAAAAATCTCACTGAATGAATGCTTTGAGAACTTATATTTTCCAATATATGCATATATAATTTATATATCATTTATTAACTCAATCATTCATTCAATAATTATTGATTAAGCCCCTAATAGGTGCCAGGCATTGTTCCAGTCACAGGGGTACAGCACTGAATGAAATAGTCAGAAATCCCAGCCCTCCCAGACCTTACATTCTCTTTCTGAATCCTGACAATAACCTTATGAGGTATTCAATATTACTTCCATTTCAAATATACAGGGCCTGGGATTTAAGCAGTAATTTGCCAAAGACAATCTCATAGCTGATCAGTGAAGGAGGTCTGTGTCACAAGAGGTGTTTATGTCTCCAGAGTTCATGACTCTATGACTTCAGCTACTTGCTGCCAATGGGAGTAATCCAGAGTACACAATTTAGGTATATTTCCCCAAAATTTCACAAAAGAAGTACAGATTTCAAAAAAAAAAAGTAGCCGACTTTAATTCTTGAGGTAAAGGAAGAAGATGTTTATCAGGGGAACTGAGTATTTGATTGACTTTGAACGTGTCACTCAACTCTGGCACCATGAGCTAGAACAATTCTATTTCCTATTTCCCCAACCTTTAGGACAAGCACCCATAACTCTCTGTGGACAGACATGTTAGGCCCTTTGATAAAAATCTTTAAACATAAGAGACAAAATATTCATGAAGGGAAAAAAATGGTATGTAAATGGGAACATAATCCCTTTTTTCCTCAAAAGTCAGGGATAATTTGGTGGACTAGGTGGTCTTTGAAATGATCCTTAAAGGAGATCCTGCCCACTGCCCATCAGAAGCAGCATAGGTATTTTAAGAAAATGCCACAAGGTCCTCTCACTTGGTTCTGGTATGGCCTTGGCTCACCTTCTCTCCATCAGAGTTGGGTCAAGTCTAGGGTTAGCAAAAAGGATGCTCTTACATTCCATTTCCAACTGAGTAACTGCCTGGAAAAAGTTTCTGAACATTTCTCATTTACAAAGCACATATTAGAAGAGTATCTAATTAATAGAATTGCTATGAATATAAGACAGGACATAGAAACCATGAAGAACATGAAAACATTTGGTAAAACTCACTACATAATGTATAAATAAATAATATTCATCTGACCACCCATCACCACAGGTCCCTATGCTTCCAAGATGTTCCCCATCCATCCGGTCCAAAATATTGTCCTCTATTTCTAAATCTTTCTTGAAAAGATTTAGCTCCCCTTCATGAATATGCTGGCTGTGGCACACTAGGACATTTTTCCCCCAGGAACATTGAAATTAGTAGCATTCTTTAAACATCGGAGTCCAAACCATGCAACTTGAGAACCATACTGAGCTTGGGACCCTACGTTTTACATTCACAGCTGCCAGAACTCATGCTTCTTCTTTGTACTTGAGCATCTCCAGGTGTGATGGCACTGGGCACTTACCCGGAGACAAAGCTACTACCCAGGTTCACCACCTTATTTCAGTTTCATCTTTTCTCTCACACCCCAAGGGAAATCAAGGCCCTCCTTTTGCTCTAAAGAAATGACAGTCCAGAGAAAAATGTTTTCCCCAATTTTGAAATGGTAACAAGACTTTTAACTCAACTATAAAAGTGGTATTTGCGGCTGGCCCTTAAAATATAAAATAGATTCCAGACACCCATATAACGTTCACAAAACACGATAAAACACAAATCATTCCATTTAGATACCAAAGAAGAGGGTTGCACGCATGTTGTGCTAAAAATAAAACGGCTTCCTTCCTTTACTCTGTGTAAAGTTAAAAGAAATGGAAACAATTTAGAGTCTACTCTTCAATTCACAAGCACAGCCTCCTTGGAGGGACAGTATTCTGACCGTCGCCCTGGAACTGATCCTCCGTCCATTTTCCATTGTGCAGCAGAACCCACAAGGCAGCCGACAACCAAACGGAGAAAAAGGAAAAACTCCACCAGCAGCACTTCCAACAGCAGTGCCGGCAACAACGCCAACAGTACCGGCAGCAAGAAGAAGACACCGGCCGCCAACCTGAGTCTGTCCAGTCAGGTACCTGTAAGTCTCGCTTTCCTTTTAGGCCTGAAATCCTGCCTTTGCCTGTCTTCCACCTGCAGGGGCCCACGTGAAAGCCTCCTTGAGCTGCCAACAGCGTTCTGGGCAGGTTGGGGGCGGGGGAGGGCAAGGCCGGGGTTAGGGGAGGGCAAGGGGGGGAGGGAGGAGCTCTGCCATGGAAACCTTCCTTTGCAACCTGGGAATTAGAAAGGAATATTAAGAGTCTGTGCTGCGCAGGGACCTGAATTAAAAAGCCGTCAGAGTCACAGACAGGAGATATGTCATTAAGGTTTAATTAAAATATCACTTAGCAGCAATGCCTGGTGGCATAGAAGGGGCTCTCGGCGCCATCACCGGAGACCCCGTGCTCCACTGGAAACTAGCTCCCGGCGTTCAGGCTCCATATTGTAATTGGATTGGGCCTTCCCGACATGGGTGTCCCTTCGTATTTTAAGACTCAGGTAATTAACTCCCGGCCACTCAAAATGCAGCTCAGTGGATTCCACTTTACCCATTTCATGAGCTCAGGGGGAGGGTCAGGCCCTGGTTTGGTCTCAGCTCTCTTGACCTCTTGACCCTTTCATTTCTGGGTCTTGACAAAGGAAATGGGCCACTGAGAAGGAGGCTTCTTTGAACTCCAAGGCTGACAGCTGACGGGTGTCCCCAAAGAGTGTATACCGTGTGGGCCCTTTCTTCATCTTTCTTCATCTCCTATTACTTTTATTTTCAAGTCCTGTCCTGTCTGCCCAATTCCTTCCTGACTCCAAATCCCTCAGCCCAGTGTCAGATCATTTATCGCTTTTAAATTCTCATGCTCCTCTAAGCATTTCTTGTCCCTTGTCCCCTTCACGATTGCTTGTGGGTGCTCCTTCTCTGATTCCCTAGCCACACCACCCTGTCACCAGGCGTCTGACTGTCCTTTGAGCCCCGACACTTTCGTGGTGCTCCATGGATATCCTCTAGATACCATGTCTTGGGAAATGTGCTCTATTTCTTGTTACTTCCCTCAACCCATGCAGTTTGACCTTTTGCCTCTTTCTCACCACCCCCCCACCTTGATCTGTCATCCTCACATCTCTCCCCCTGTGAGAGTGGACCCTTCTTTCATGGGGATTCTCCACTTACTTCTAAATGTGTCTTTCAAGTCTGTCCCCGACCCACTTTCACCCACTTTCCATCAGTCCATTTTCTTTGGCTAAAACCAATGCCATCAGTACCTGAGAATCCCCGGGACCACGGGGACTCTTCTCCTGTTTTCCATAGACAGAGGGTATGGATTTCGTCCTCACTGCACTAGAAAGAAAGGGTCATGGAGAGAGTGGCCAGCCTGTGGGGAAGGTACCATTTTAATTTTAAGACTGCTAGGAGTTATAGTCTTTAAATAATGCCAGACTCACCTCTGTTTTTCTGAAGTGGGCTAAAGAGTCAGGAAAAAAAAAAAAATCAAAGAAGTAAAACAGAGTCTTTTTATTAAGGTACCAATAAGTTAGGCCCACTCTTGGTTAAATTGGAAAATGTATAGAGAAAATGGCCTGGTATAAATAAATCAACCCAGAAGTGCTCAAAAGTAGCCCATTATTCATCTACTCCTAGAGTTTTAAAACTAACATTTGTTAGTTTGCCCTAGCAAATGAGAGTGCATTCCAGAGGATTCTGGAACGGTGACATTGCTACTTAAAGGCACAATGGCTGCAAGAATTCAGCTCAGTTCAACAAATGTTTCCTGAGCTCTTACTATGTGCCCCTCACTATACCAAGAGTAAACAAACAAACAACAACAAAAACCCAGGCCCTGTCATAGAAGAGCTCAGCGTCTACTTGAGGGATGGCCAAGAATTTTCCCATCTCCTGCCCACTCAGTCTCCTGGTGTCAACTAACAGGGTCTGGCACTGAGTAGCGTTCTAAGGCCCAGACTGGGTTTGGCAGGCTGTCCCTTAGTGATGTCCGTCTCAGGTGTAGAAGAATGGCATAAGTGTCATGCATTTTGACATACCTGGCCTCGTTGGAAACATTTCAATTTTATTTTAAAGGGCACGTAATTTGTTCTACTCCCTGATGCTCCTTTCCTCCAGTCCACCAACTGCATTTTAGTGGAGGATACCTGTGTCGAGAGGGTTCTTAGTGAGCTGAGACCCTTTGGACTCGGTGAGAACAAGGCACCATTAAAAAGTGAGAGCAGAATTTCAGCACCATCCCATGCAATTAAAAGAAGTTTTAACAGAGTAAAACTTACAGAGGGCCCAGAAGGGCAGGGAAAGACAACAGGAAAAATGTACACATTTCTGTGTGCACTCCAGTTGAATGGACATTAAATGATAAGCATCGTCTGGCTTGTAGTGACCACATCTCTTAACCCTGAGTACTGAACTACCAACACGATTTTACTGTTAAAATGGAACGCAATCTGCAGCCCTGGCTGTCTCATTCACAGGCATGACCAGATTTTATGTGCCACTGTGACCACAACTGTGGTCTGCCTAGCTGCCACGGCAGCAAAGTGTGTGTCTGGTGAGGACTAGGGTTTAATCCTTGGATTCTGCTTCTCACTCCATGAGCAGGGGCTAGGAGCGATCCCGAACTGCAGCCTCAACCCTGGGAGGGATGGAGACCTGTGTCATTCAACAGCAGTGACCCCTTCTGGCCAATTTAAGGAGAAGCATTGAGGGGCCCTGAAAGGAGTCACTTCCAGTCCTCCTCAGAGGTTGGTGGTCCTTGCACGGGGGATTAGTGAGAAGATGTGACATGGGCAAGAGCTGGTGGCACCTCCAGGCCTCCAGCGAGGAGCAGAGGTCTGCCTCATGGGGAGCCGAGGGCATCTGGGTTACTCTCAGACACACCAGCCCTGCCTCCTGTGGGACACACGAGATAGCAGACAATGGAAATGCACCTCTCACTACCGATGTTGAATGTTGGGGGGATTTTTAAAGATGTGGGGGTGGGGAAGATGGAGCCAACGTCCACTAGTGAGAGGCAGCCCAGAACGTGCACTATGTCTCCATTCATTTTGTGTGAGGCTAACAAATCGAGATCACCTGAGCAGAGAACCACTCCTCTCGTCTGCAGGTTCCGTAGAGCCAGGCAGAGCCCTGTTCGTACTTGTATAAGCGGCCTCAAGAATCTATGTGCCTAAGAAGCTCTTAGCACACATCTCTTTCATAGCTTGTCATCTATCAATCACTCACACGTGTACACATAGGATCATGTATCTGGCTGAGGATTTTCTTTTACAGTCAGGAAGGCAAATGCATCTCTCTGAAATTCAGGATGCTGACAAGGATTTATGCCTGGGCATCTCTTCCAGCTGTTCCAACCACTATGAGCCGATATCAGACCCATTTGGAGCGATTCAAATCACTATTTTCATAGTATTTTTCATGAATGACCATTATTTTTCTGATGCGATGAAGGCACCTGGAGCGTTGAGGACCTTTGCCTAATGTCACGCTTAAGCTGCCTTCTGATTTTTCTCCTCTGTTTCCAAATTATGCTTACCTCCCCACACTGTCCCAGCCTCTCTTGATGACCTTGGACTCACGATACTAATGCAGACCCACATGGTTGTTCCCCATGCCCTTCTCCTGTCCTGTGACACCTCACGCATGTGTTTTCCAACCCTTCCAAAGTGTGCTTGTTGCACGTAAGTCCTGAAACGAGATTAATCCATATCATCCTCTCCTCAATCTTGCCCTGTTCTTTCCCCCACCTTTATTCCTGATCATAAACACTGTCTCCTGATTGCCTATAACCAAGCAGCACTTTTTTGTCCAAAACACCCCTAGTGGGTGGTGCGGCTAACCCGATAACGTCCCCTCCTCTCTGGAGAGCCCATTCCATCTGCAGTCCTGTCCGTATTCTTGCCAGTCAGAGTCTCTGTCTATGTTGTTCTCATCTCGAGTCCATGTTGGTGTCACGTCTGGCTCTTCGCTGCATAATCAGTATGTTCTTTGAAGCACACTGCTGATTTCCCCGCCAGCACCTGTATTGCTGAGTTTACCCAATTCGTATTTGAGGCATTTACTTCACCTGGGACATAGCTCTTTAAAATCATGTTTGTCAAATCACAGGAGTGACTAGCCCGAAAACACAGTTTGGAAATCCATTGATGATCTCCCCCATAATTCTCGGGGAGTCAGTCGATCACTCAAACAAGGTTTTCCATTCTGAAATCGATCAGGCAGCCATTAAGGGTTCCTTTCAGTTGGCACCTTCAGAATTCTAGAAGGAAACTGGAGGGCCCACTGGACCTTCTCCTGACCAAAGGCAGTATTCTACCACACTGTCCCAGAAAAGCTTCTCTTGCCCCCAGTGAAGACGGTTTTTGCCTAGTTGCCAAGGCATTTCATCCAATTAGCCTCCCTGTCAGGAAACACACCCTTCCATGTCCAAAAGCATCTGGTTCAGCCTTGCTTTTTCTGGCCAAGGCAGATGACTGTACTGGGCACTCCCCGGGAGTCACTGCACTTTTGAGTAGACTAGTGCTCACAGCCTGCCCAGCAGTATCACCTGACAGGTGTCCTGTCCCATGCCCAGGTCACCCATCAACCCCATATAGCCCCCTTTGAACAAAGAGGCTGGAGCTGTGCCCTGTGTGTGCATCCTTGTCCCCAGCCCTGTGCCTCTCCAGCAGTGGCCTCCATGATGCTCCAGGCAACAGTGGGTGGTTTCCTTGTTTGCATGGAAGGACAATTTGTACTTAAAGGAGTGATGAGATGGATTCTTCTTGCACACTTCCATTTCTGATGACTACCAGCTTCATCAATGTAATTATAATTAGTGCTCTTCATCTTCCTTTTATGGCACCAGCTGGACAGACTGGTTCTCTTTACTGCCCAGATTGGTGGCAGGGTTGTCTGTGTGGGGATAGGTGACAGGCACCATGAAATAACAGATGGTAAATTCAGGGCTTGTTGGCAATCAGCAGGTTTTTGCTAATGACTTAATTAGCTATGCAAATTGTCAAATCAGTGTGAACATTGTTTTTATCGAAAACTTTACCTAAATTAATTACCATAATTAAGTAGCAGAATGTCAAGGATATTGGCTGCATAAAAGGGCCTGGCTGAATAGAAAAAAAGAGAGATTCTGTCTTCAATTAAAATGTATACCGTCCTTGGGATAGAGAGAATGCCATTTGGAATGTTGCGTGAATACCATAGAACCGTATCCTCCCCACGTTGGCTGCTAGTTTCCAAAGGCATTCAGAGGCCCTAAATAAAAAGTGGCGGATTTTTGGAGGTATTGGAAAGCACCCAGCAGAAGCTTCCACAGCCCTCTCTAAAGTCCCCAATGTCAGCAAGTTAAAAGCGTGGATTTTTTTAATTTTGAAAAATCCATTTTTTTATTTCTGCAGATTGCTAGCATTGCTCGTTCTCCGGTGTCAGGCTGCGCACTAAGGACATAAACTCGCGTGGTTGTTCCACGTCAGGAGGCAATGTTTATTTCCTGTAGAAATCAAATATGCGTCTCGCCCCCGACTTTGAGACTTGACCCCGGGGCACAGTACACGAGTGTGTCTGTCCTAGATCCCCCAGCTCCTCCCGCTAGTATTTTAAGCTGAGCTTCTCTGTCCCAAGGTTTCCCTGTAATAATGTCAGCTGCTGTTCACAGGATGTGATGGTGGTAGGAGAGCCAACTCTGATGGGAGGTGAGTTTGGGGACGAGGACGAAAGGCTAATCACTAGATTAGAAAACACGCAATATGACGCGGCCAACGGCGTGGACGACGAGGAAGACTTCAACAGCCCCCCCGCCCTGGGGAACAGCAGCCCGTGGAGCAGTAAACCCCCCGCCGCTCAAGAGACCAAACCAGAAAACGCCCCGCCCCAGGCTCCCCAGTGAGACTGACCCGCACCTGCACCCACTGTCAGTAGGCCGTGGGGTACACCCACGCTTGCAGATCCTTGCTTTCAGGAGAGGAAGGAGGAGAAATTAAAAAAAAAAAAAAAAATTAAAAAAAAAAAAACTTTTCCACGCAAATGCTATTTCTAAACCACAACGATCTGGGTTTGAGTTTCTTTTTTTCTTTTGAATTGAGAGGATTATTCCAATAAACTTCCATGACCCTTCCCTGGAGGCCTTCGCAGGTAACACAGATACTGGCGCTGATAGTAATGAAAACCAGAGTGAATGCTCCCGCTTCTCCTGGCTCAGTGTTAAACCACATGTTTGTTAATTATGTTCCCCCCACAAGCCCGCCCCAACACAACGAAGGCCATATTGTCAATATGCCCTCAGTGCTCAGGGTCTCATTATATGCCGACCCTAACTACAGATGACTTTTTAATATTGTAAAATATTTTCTGCTTTTTGACTTGCATCTGAGAGTTTCTTGTTTCAGTAAAAAAAGAAAAGAAAAAAAATCAGCTTTTGGACAGTAATTTAAGTGTATCCTTATTATTTGTATTATTTTCTTCACCTTTTCTTTCATTGGGTAACAGCTAAGAGGGCCTAGCAGGGTAATTTATGGCTGAGCTAATGTCAATCGGTTCTCCAACCCGAGTTCATTCAATCGTCCAAGTACTGAAACAAGAAATGTCTTTTTGTCATCGAAGACACAGAGATGGATTTTTATGTAAAGAAAGACACCTACCTGGCCCATTGAGAACTGATGCATTTGTAAAATTGCTGTTGATCCAAATCTTTTCAAGCCATGTAATCCATTAATTTTGTGGGCAGTTTAATGAATCTGAAACTTTTGTGTTTTTTATTGTATCTGAGTTGACTGTTGATTCTTTTCATAGTATATTTCTTGTATAATATTTTGTAAAGCCCTCCCTTGGTTCTTTTATGGGGATTTTTCTTTTGGGGCAATTCCAGTGTATTTATGTGAAACTTTATAAGAGAACTAATTTTTCCATTTGCATATTAATATGTTCTTCCACACATGTAAAGACACAGTGGCTCCGTGTGTTATAAAACAGCTGTATTTTATGTATGCTTTACTGATAAGTGTGCCAATAATAAACTGCGTTAACAACCAACGCAAGTGAGTCTGGCTGTTTGTGAGCACAGCGGCGAAATCTGCCCACAATTATGAGAACTCTGGAGCTTGGAGTTGGCACCCAGCCTGCATGTGGAGTGGACTTGTGAAAGCCCTGCTACCCTTTGTCAAGTCTGATTCCTTTCCCTGCTCACTTGGGCAGATGTGGGAGTGTCTGAACAAGGAAGATCTAGCTTGTGTTTCTGGAGTTTGGCAATTGTAAGAGCAGTAGTTTCCAGGCACTGAGAGTTTATGCTGCACCAACCCTACTTAAGGCTCATGGAGATTATTTCAGCTCATCTGTACAGCTTCTTCACAAAGCTGGCAGTAATATCTTCATTTTTAAAAATCAATGCTTAGGAGCACCTGGGTGGCTCAGTGGGTTAAAGCTTCTGCCTTCGGCTCAGGTCATGATCTCAGGGTCCTGGGATCGAGCCCCACATTGGGCTCTCTGCTCAGCGGGGAGTCTGCTTCCCCCCCCCCCGCCCCTGTCTGCCTCTGCCTACTCTCTGACAAATAAATAAATAAAATCTTTTAAAAATAAATAAATAAATAAATAAATAAATAAATATCAATGCTTGCTTGCCCAAAAGTTGCTGTACGAGACTCTGGAAAATTCACTTGAGGACTTGTTTTGTTTAAAGAAAGTTCCTCGTGTTTTTCCGCTTTGTTTTCCACCAGTGAGGAAGATGAGAGACAAAATCTGTTAGTGTGTGTTGGACGTGTTTTAAGTGCCAGGTAATTTTAATTTATCATCTTGGCAATTTCTGGAAAGGGGAATTTGAAAATGCGAAGCTAAGGGAGGTCATGTGTCTTTGGTTGGGATTCCCAGAAGCAGAGCCTGAGATCAGGATTTGGGGGCACAAGATTACTGAAGGAGTGTTCTTCAGGTAAAAGAAAAGGAATTTTTAAGATAGTTGCGGGTGGGGGAACAGGATAGGGAAGGGGAAAGAGTCTACAAAAGCTATGGACTCCTGGTGTCTATTCTATTTTTGGGACCTGATCCATGAAGAGAGGGCTCAGAACACAGACCTCACTACAGAACTGTCCCTTCCTGAGCTAAGCCGCCAGACTTTTGTGTACCTGTACCAGTCAGTCATTGGCTGAAGCCATCCCCAGGGCGTAGGAGACTGTAACCTTTGGAACAAGATGGGCCCCATCAGCTCAGGGCAGTTCTGTCGAGAAAACGGCCAAATAGAGGGCAACAGTCCTAGTGCCCTGGCATGGGTGTGCCAGTCTCAGAAAGGACATCCATGTAGGGCACAGTCTACTCCATTAAATAACTTGTTTCATCTCATAACTCATGGGTGACATAGTTGGGATTTGAATCTGGACCTCCCTTGACTACAAAGACTGCACTCTTTCTAGAACATCACATCGCTTCTCTAGAATATTAGCATTTTGAGGAAATGTGCAATACAATAGCAAAAGAGCCAAAGGACATAGAGGGAACTGCTAATTTATTGTGTACCCATTAGAGTTCTGCTGAGAGAATTTCCAGTTTATCCCCCACCACTTCACCATTTTATCAAGTCTTTTAAGTCACCAATATGTAGTCATTACAATTGATGTCTAGGACAAATTATTTGACACCTGTTCCAGTTATCTACTGCTGCACAGCAAATCAACCCACCTCAAGAGGACAGTTTATTATCATCAGTTACCCTTCTGAGAGCTCACTGGTCTCTGCTGGGTGGTCTGCAATTAGTGGCCCATACACTGGCTGGGGCTGGATTCATCAGAGCCTTGACCAGGCTGGACATGCAAGATGGTGCCCTCACATTGCTGGCTATGAGGTAGGAGCTTAGCCAGGTCTGTTAACTGGAGTGCCTTTGAGGAACCTCTCCAGAGTTCTCACAGAATGATGGTTGGGTTCTGAAAAGGAGTGTTCCAAGAGCTGGTATCCCAATAGAGGAGAAACATAAATTGCCAGGGGGTGGAACTGACACAAGGTCACTTCTTCTCTGTGCTATACATCAAAGGAGCCCGATTCAAGGCCTGGAGGCATAGCCTCTACTCTTTGATGGGTAAACGGTGTGTGCATATGAAAAGGGAAGGAACTGATGGCAGCCATCTTTGGAAACTAACATCTACAACACCCCATGCAGTTCATGTCCTGGTCCTCATTTACCTTGATGTTGTGCTTTTAACCCCTCCCCACTTGCAACTGATTCACCATCTACCTAGGCTCCTCCCAATTTTCTGAATACACCAATTGCTAATGTCACACGTGACTTTGCATATGGTTTTCCTTCTTAGAATGTCATCCCACACATTCTTACATAACCAAAGTTCTTCATCTTTAAAAGCCCAGCTTGATTCTCATGTTTGCAGAGCTGCCTCCCCAGCTGTCAGGATCTACTGATCCCTCTGAGATTTAAGAGACACTTGGCTCTTGCTTCTACCTTAGTGCTTTCCTTACAAGGTTTTGTTGATGCTGCTAAATATACCTCACTGTCCCCCTAGACTTTCCCAGGTCTGAGCAGCTTAATCATTTCCATCTCAATTCTTTTTTTTTTTTTTTTGAAAGATTGTATTTATTTATTTATTTGACAGTGAGACACAGTGAAAGAGAGAACATAAGCAGGGGGAGTGGGAGAGGAAGAAGCAGGTTCCCCACTGAGCAGGGAGGCCCATAGGGTGTTCAATCCCAGGACCCCAGGATCATGAACTGAGCCGAAGCCAAACGCTTAACAACTGAGCCATCCAGATGCCCCTCCATCTGAATTCTTAATACCTAGTTCTATCATACATGTTGATGGAACAGATAGAGTTAAAAACGACCAAGCAAGAAATCATGAAAACACTGTTTACCATGTATTATCCTGTTCAGTTTTACAGTCTATAATTCTAAGGCACATTATAAGGTGACAGTTATCCCTGCAGGTATATAAGAATATAATAGAGATAGGTAGGTTCAAGTTTCTTAGGGGTCAAATCAGCACAAAACAAACATTGCATAAGGCATTGGCCTAAGCCTAACTTCTATTATAGGAATCCCAAGAGATTTGTCATGCCCTGAATAATTCTAAGGGCAACCATTATTAAGTACACACCACATATCAGTCATTTACAAGGTTCTTAACCTGGGTGATCTCAAACTGGGAATCCAAGAGTGGTGCATGAGTTAGGTTTTGCTTTGTAATAATATCCATAACTTAGCAGTTTATAACAACAAACGTCTTATTTTTCTCACTCATGGGGCTATCGGTTACCTGGGGTAACTCAGCATCAGGTCAACCCCTCAGGTCTCATTCTGGGACAGTGAGTTCCAGGAGCTTGTTTCTCTCTTGATGGATTCTGGAAAAAGTGAAAAGATAAGCCAAATCACCCATACACATCTGTTCACCCTGTGTCCACCCACCAAAGCAAGTCCCAAGGACAAGCCAAACATCAGTGAGGTGGGGAGATCTATTCTGCCTCCTGCAAAGTCTCATGGCCAAGGGTGTGAATAAACAAGTGGGAATCCAATCTAACACTACACATTGCCTGACCTACACATTGCCTGAAAAACTTCTAATTACTTGCCATGGTTTAAAAACTAATTTTCAAATTAAAATTTCATGCTTCTCTTAACAAATTAGATTGAATAACAATTCACATTTTTGAATCCCTGGATGGTGACAGTTGGCTGCTGCTGAGTCACAGCTACCCTGCTTGACATTTCTTCAGCTTGTCACACTCAACCCATATCACTAATTCACTTCACCTGTCTGTCTTCTACAGCTATGGTAGCTATTACACCCATGGTCTCTAATCCTTTTTTTTTTTTTTTAAGATTTTATTTATTTATTTGACAGAGAGAGATCACAAGTAGGCAGAGAGGCAGGCAGAGAAAGAGGGAGAAGCAGGCTCCCCGCCGAGCAGAGAGCCTGATGCGGGGCTTGATCCCAGGACCCTGAGATCATGACCTGAGCTGAAGGCAGAGGCTTAACCTGCTGAGCCACCCAGGTGCCCCCCATGGTCTCTACTCCTTAAAACCACATTTGGAAGTGAGCATGATGGGCCCCACATTACAGATGTGAAGACTAATGGTCAAGCAGGTTAGTTGATCGCATTTGTCACACAGCTAGTAAGTGGTGAAGGGAGCTTGCAGGGCCAAAGCCAGTGCTCCTTTCACCAAACCACACTGGCTTAATAGGATTCACAGTAGTGATTATCCTCTGTGGGGTTAGGTTGGGAATGTGGCAAGCATGATTGCATTGAATCCTTGCAATTTCCCTCTGGGCAAGGCAAGATTATCATCCCCCATTTTGCGGATGGTACTGGGAGCAGTTAAACAGTTTACCCAAGGTTACAGAACTCACAAGTGACAACATTGTCCCCTTGACTCTAAACCACTTTATCAGAGTTACTGTCAGGTACACAGTCTACAGTTCAGGTGTTTGGAGGTGTTCTCTGGCCTGGGAGAGATGTCCTGGTATCCACCTTTCTACCATTAGCTATGTATTTTCAGGGTTTGTCAAAGAGTATGTCAGAGATCAAGAATTGCCATTTACCTGGTAATGGAATGAAGTAGGGAGACCCCCATTTATGACCTTGAAATCTCAAGGGCATCTAACAAGGGATTTAAAAATAAGTGACCCAGGCCCTGGAGGAAATTTTTTTCTCTATTTCTTCTTAACCTTGAGGTGAGCATTTAATGCAATAGAATAACACAACCCACACTGATGCTACATAGGAGGGGCTGCAGTGGCCAAGAATTTCAATGTCCCCAAATCGGGATTGGTAGCATCCTTGGGAAATTCATTTTATAATGGGGTACCCCTCCATTCTCCATAAAAAAAAAATTTACCAGTTTTTTTTTTTCTGAATAAGTAATACATGTTTATTGTGGATCATTTGAACAAACAGGAACAAGAAGAAAATAAAGTAATTCTACTACCCCGATATAAGTATTGCTAATATTCTAATACATGTCTTTCCAGTTTTTTTCTTCTTGGCTCATATACATTGCAGTGTTGGTAAGATACAGAACAGACAATTATGTGTCCTGCCCTTTTCATATAATATTGTCTCATGAGCCACCTCTGTTAACTATGCTTTAAAAACATGATTTTAATTTCCATATAATGATCCACTAATGGAATATACCATAATGTACTAAGCCATTTATTTATGGCTGGTCAACTCCCTTTTTTACATCCCATTAGAATTTCATAATCATTAACAAGCTGGTCCAAGGTTGATAAGAGTTTGTTAAATCAAAATTCACTTATTAGGTATTTGCCATGTGCTCAGCACCATGCTGAGCATTACATGGGACTCCTATACCTGGTCCCACCCTCAAGGTGCTTAAAATTCACTTGGGATAAAAGACAAGTACATAAAATTCTGTCCAAGAATATAAGGCTGAATACATTCAGAGTGTCAATGAAGTGCAGAGAATAAAACCTCTGGGAGTTTAAGGTATTTAATTTACATTCATTGTGCTCTACTGTATCATGCTTTGCATCTCATTTAGTCTTCACTACAGCTGAGGTTTGTGAGTGTTTTATATATGAAGCTCAGAGAGGTTGAATAACTTGCCCAAAGTCACACAAATCGAAAATAACAAGGTCAAGTTTGAACCAGCACATGACTTCAAACCCTGTTCTTTTGCTGGTAAGCCACAGGAAATCCCTGGGCAAGCAGCAAATGCTGTGACTAAGTGTTGGCAGGAATGACTTCATGGCAGAGCAGGAAGGGACAGTACATGGATACAAGCACCCACATCTGAGTGTCTGGTTGCCTCTCTCAATTTGCTCTCTGATTTCATCTTTTGTCCATCACTACCGTCGAGACAATGTCTCTAACCATTGGGAATATTGAGGAGTTTGGGTTTTGAACAAAACCTAATACATTGGCACTGTTGGTGCTTACGTAAAGTTATTTCCAGCACTTGAAGCCAGTGAGCTGGAAAAGGCGATGAACGGTTATTAAAACTATAAATTAAGGGAACTGGTAAAGCAAAGTCTCTGGCCCCAACTATCCCTATCTTTTTCTCCCTTCCTATTCCTTCCAGAACTTCATTATCCTGGACAAAGAAAACGTTTCTTATTTCCCAAAGACTTTCAAATAATTTCTGGGAAATATTTATTTCTGAGTTAAGCAAACCTGGTTTTGATGGAACTTCTTTGGGTCTGTTCCAGAGCTGGCATGATATATCTTAAGCCACTCTCCAATAGTAAGCCATTCTCTTTTCTTTAATTCTTAATTTGTTAAAAGTAATATTCACTCCTGGGGTTTGCAGATTCCTCTGTCATGAAGGTGTTAATACTTTCAGACAAATCTGCAAAAATTCTCAAATGAGTGTGAACCAGCTTTAACTTCTGAAGCTTAGCTGAAGTCCTTTGTCACAAAAGTGAAAACTTAACATTTTGTAGGGAGAGTGAATTGTGGAAAGCCTGGGCACTGTCTAAAGGATCAGACATGTTTTGCTTCCTCTATGTACTGAACAACATTGGCAAATTTGTTGTGCTGGGAAAGCTGAGGAACTCACTCTGGGAGAAGAACGGTGTGAATATTGGCAAAGCCAACCACGTAAAGGAGGCCTCAGATTCCCTGTGCTTGCCTTCTCCACCCTAAATCTCAAGCATTTCAAAGTCAGAGGCCTCTGGATTTCTCAAGATGGTTTCCCTACAACAGGGTAACTGACCGCACTTTCCTAAAACTGTCCCAGTATTAACACTAAATGTCTCTCATCATGGGAAATTCCTCACATCCAGGCAAACCTGCTCATACTTGAAGAAAAACAGATGAATCATAATCAACAGCCACTATTTGCAGAGCATCTCCTGCCTTCCAGGCACTTCTGCACCCAGGGATTGTAAGCCTCACACCCTTTTTGGAAAGGAGGTGGGGCATTAATGTTGTCATTTTCTGGTAGGTAAACTGGAGCAAAGAAACATTAAGGAAAATGTCCAAGGATCTCCAGCTAATAAGCAACAGAGGTGAGATCCAATCTCAGAGTTACTGCCTCACAGCCTGTGCTTTCTCTGCTAAATTAATTGCTTTAAACTTTTATTCTAAATAAGACCAAGACAAGTACAATATGGAAAGTTGACAGAGAAACAATCAAACATCAGAGATCATGAAACCCAGAAAAATTCCTAAGGAGCCAGAGTCTTGGTTGTGTAAGCCAGGTACACACCTGGATTCTCCCACTGTCACTCAGCTACAGAAGAACTCCACCGGCTCAGTCATGCTAATGATTGGAAAAGCCACTGTGCACTACTGCATTTGGCCAATGAGAAAGTATTCAGACAAATGGCATCAGGAACCTACCATGGACAGCCAAGGATTATCCCATATGGGATAATGAAAACCTGCTTTTCCATTGCAGTGGAGATGAATCCAGTCTGTGTTGATGACTGGCCTGTGGTTTTGCTCAAGGAAAGAGAGCAGGTAGCCACATTTATGGCTCCTTGGCACTCAGTCCAGTTACCTCTGCAACTGGGTTTGGGGTTTGCATTTGCCAAATGCACCTTGGGAGACTCTTTACAACTAATTAGAAAGGAAAGTTGTTGTCTGGGGTGAGAGGAAGAATCTCTAGGGTGGGCTCTTCCCTAGCTCAACCACTAGATCTACCCTTCTACCACTACCCAAGACTGTCAGAATGTTGCTTACCTCTCACAGCAGAACTCAGATAATGAGATGGCATAATCACCAGGCTGTATTTTTTCTTTCTTTCTTTTTTTTTTTTTTTTTAGGTAGGCTCCATGCCCAGTGTGGAGCCCAACACGGGGCTTGAACTCATGACCCTGAGATCAACACCTAAGCTGAGATCAAGAGTTGGGTACTAAACTAGCTGAGCCACCCAGATGCCCCTCTTCCCCACATAGGCTGTAATTTTTAGTGGGAGGACACTGTGTTTTTAAAAAGAGAGGAAATTGTCTCCATTAGCAAATTTAATCTTGCTAGCCACTGAGATCACCGACATCCTTAATTTTCTCCTTCCTTCCAAAGTTGTGCACAAAGTTGGCTCCATTTTAAAGAACCAGACAAATTACTGCTTCATATTCTTAGGAAATAAGTTCATGGATAACTTCTTCTTTTTTTAATTTTTATTTTTTTTAATTTCTTTTCAGTGTTCCAGAATTCATTGTTTATGCACCACACCCAGTGCTCCATGCAATACATGCCCTCCTTAATACCCACCACCAGGCTCACCCAACCTCTCACCCCCACCCCTCCAAAACCCTCAGCTTGTTTCTCAGAGTCCACAGTCTCTCATGGTTCCTCTCCCCCTCCAATTTCCCCTAACTCACATCTCCTCTCCATCTCCCCATGTCCATGGGTAACTTCTGATTTAAAGTGATCCCCAGTTTAACATGGCTTCTAGCCACTGTCTTTGAAACAGAGGACAACTGATGTTATAGCCATCAAAACCATATATGGAAGCTGAGGCCCAAAAACATTTTTGAAAATAAAGAATAATGAGGGGAACCTGACCCCAAGGCACACCAAAGTGGAGTGAAAATGGTGTAACAGGGCCAAGAAGTGGATGAGCCAGGAGAGAGTTCAGAAATGTACCAACATACATATCTCAATTTAGGGTATTTTATGTCTATAAGAAAAGGATGGAATTAAATAACACTTAACTAATTGGCTATACATTTCAAAATGATTATCATATATCCTTACCATAGTCCATATATAAAAATTTCAGATGAATTAGAGACTGAAACATGAAAAAACAAAAGCACTAGAAAAAAAAAGAGAAAATTATTAAAATAGGAATTCAAAAATGACCTCTCTTCTCTAAATACCAACAAGAAAGTTTCTTGGTTTTTGGTTTGGAGTTTAAATAAACCTATTTGCTAGACAATATTGAACTGTGAAGCATCTGAACTCCAGAGAGAGTTAGACCTGGGTCCATATGCTGACCTTGATGCATATTTGGCTGTGTGACCTGGGAGAAATTAATCAACTTCTCTGATCCCCCCTGATTTGCCTTCTCTGTAAAACAACCTGGGTGGCTCAGTGGGTTAAAGCCTCTGCCTTTGGCTCAGGTCATGATCTCAGGGTCCTGGGATTGAGCCCCACATTGGGCTCTCTGCTCAGCAGGGAACCTGCTTCCCTTCCTCTCTCTGCATACCTCTCTGCCTACCTGTGATCTCTGTCTGTCAAGTAAATAAATAAAATCTTAAAAAAACCAAACAAACAAATATGTTTTGGCACTCCTGGGTGACTCAGTGGATTAAGCATCTGCCTTCGGCTCAGGTCATGATTCCAGGGTCCTGGCATGGAGCCCCAAGTCAGACTCCCTGCAGGGAGTCTGCTTCTCCCACTGCCCCTCCTCCCTACTCATGCTCTCTCTCACTCTATCTTTCTCAAATAAATAAAAATAAAATCTTTTTAAAAAATTAAAAAATAAAATAAAACAAATATATTTAATCGTTCCTACTCAAAATATTGTGTTGTGAATTAAATGTCGTATGATAAGCAAAACATGTTGCACATAGTAAGAAATCAACTAACATTATGAATTGTTTGTATTAATATTTCTACAGTAAAAGACAAAGAAGATTTCAAGAACATATAAAAATTAGAAAATACAAGAAGACAGTACAAATAAGTTCAATGTAAGAGCTATGATAATAAGCTTAATTTATTTAAGCTCCCCGTTAAAAGGCAAACCACAAAAGAGAGATCGAGACAGAAAGAATGGATACTTAGCAATTAAGAAAAGATGCATGAAACAAAAGTGACCTGCAATGACAATTAAAGGAATGGGAAATTATTTATCAGTTATACATAAACAAAAAAATCAAGATTTAAAGTCTTAATTTTAGGGGTGCTTGGTTGGCTCAGCTGGTGGAATGTGTGACTCTTGATCTCGGGGTTGTAGTTTGGAGCCCCATGTTGGGTGTAGAGATTACTTAAAAATAAAAAAATTTTTAAAAAAACGTAAAAGTCTTAATTTTAGGGGCTCCTGGGTGGCTCAGTTGAATAAGTGGCCAACTCTTGATTTCAGCTCAGGTCATGATCTTAGGGTCCTGGGATCGAACCCCAAATCAGGCTCCACACTCAGCAGGAAGTCTTCTTTTCTTCCTCACCCTCTGCTCCTCCCACCACTCATATGTACTCTCTCTCTCTCTCAAATAAATAAATAAATCTTTAAAAAATACATATTAATTTTAGACAAGCTAAAATTTGTCTAAAGTTATTAAATTTTATATTGATGAAAATTGCCACTATATTCCAAGCAACATAGCATCACAATATAGACTGTTAGGTCTCAGGAATTTGACTCTCACAAAACAGAATCGATTCAACTAATAGATATGTATTTATCTTTAGAGAATTAACAAGTATGCCACATTTTAAGTAATATATACAAAAACTTTTCAAATAATAAGTCTAAGAAAAAAAAGCATTTTAAATCATTTTGTCAATGCAAACATTATACAGGTTCCATACATTGTTCACAATATGACATAAAAATGTTTAACAGGAATGTAGACAAACTATTCTCAACCAGACATTCAAAAATTTAAGACATTCTCCTAAATAACAATTGGGTCAGAGAACAAATAAAATTAATATGTACACGCTATTTTGAAATAAGGAAATTGAAACCATTATTCATAAAAACCTATGGTATTTTTTCCCATTCTATCCTCTGGTTATTGCTGTGATTTTTATACAATGATGTCTTCATTGGACAACTTTACTGAATTTTCTCATTAATTCTAATAGTTTTTCATTCCATTCTCTTGTGCTTTTTAAAGTATATAATCAATTTGCCTGTGAATATTGAAAATTTTCTCTCCATCTTTCCAGTAGATGTATCTTCTGTTTTCATTACTTTGCTTAATGCACTGGCTAAAATTTAAACTATGTTAAATAGTGATGGTGATAACAGGCATTTTTGTATTAATCTTGGTTTTGATGAAATTGATTCTTGTATGTTTCTTCATTTAATATGATGCTGTCAATTCTATGATATGTAAAGGAGACAATCTTTTAAGATTTTCAATACTTTTTACTCAATCATCAATAGAAGTTAAGGTTTAGCAAATGTCATTTTGTCAACTAAGGACATCATCAAATTTACCTTTCCCTTTGTGTTATTAGTGAGATATATGTCGTTGATTTATTTCCTAACTCCACTAGGTTAAACTCTACTTGGTCATGGTGAATTATTCTCTTAATATGCTGTTTCATTATATTTGTTATTATTTCATTTATGCTGCATACGTTTGTGTTCAGAGAGGAAGTAGGCTATCTTTTTCCTTCTTTGTTCTATTTTTGCTCTATTATGCTACCAGAATTATGCTATCTGCATAGAATGGGCTTGAAAGGATCCTGTCTTTTCTGGGTTCTATAATCATTTATATAATTTAGGTATAACTACATGACCCCAGAGTGCTTTTGAAAGCACTATTATGATTTTTCTTCTGAGATTTAAGTTCACTTCAAACTGATATAAAAATTAATTAATTTCTGTTGTTATTTTAGGAGTATTTTCTATTTTGTTTTTCTTACCTTTATTTCACTGGGCTTTTGGGATTCACTGAGTTTAAGCTTAACTTTTTAATTTCCATTCTTTGTTGCTTGAGAATGATACGATTTCAAACTAATAATTTCCATCTAGTGACGGTATTTGAGGATCCCTCAAATTTTTATAAGGTTTAACAATCTCACTGTATTCTTCCCACTGTGTTTATTCAATATTTTAAAATATTATTATGTATTAAAATGAGGATAATTGTTGAGAAATTGAATGAAGTAATACAGGTAAAAAAAATACTTGGAAAGAAAAAAGGCACATAACAAGAATATGATAAATTTAGTCATTTTTGGGGCACGTGGGTGGCTCAGTGGGTTAAGACTCTGCCTTCCCTCATGTCATGATCCCAGGGTCCTGGGATGGAGCGCCGCATCAGGCTCTCTGCTCAGCCAGGAGCCTGCTTCTCCTCTCTCTCTCTCTGCCTGCCTCTCTGCCTACTTGTGATCTCTGTCTGTCAAATAAATAAATAAAATCTTTTAAAAAAATAAATAAAAATGAATTTAGTCATTTTTAAAGTTTGGTTAATTAAACAAAATGGCATCACAGGTCCACTGAAGTCCAGCAGGATCCAAGCCTAGAAGGTTACCTAAAAGTTTATTTCTAGGTGACCAGACCTAGCATTCATGAAAGTATATGTTTCCATGTGTGATATTTGTTGTGTCTTTCACAATGAAACAGGAAATAATAGGTGTATCAGAAAGAATACAGAATTATTTTTTACAACAGCTTTACTGAGATGTAATTCATATAACATATAATTTATCTATTTAAAATATACCATTCAGGGTGCTTAGGTGGCTCAGTCTTTTAAGCATCTGACTCTTGATTTCAGCTCAGCTCAGGTCATGATCTCAGTGTTGTGAGATAGAGCCCCACATCAGGCCTCCTGCTCAGCACGGATGCTGCTTAAGATTCTCATTTTCTCTCTTTCTCCCTCTGCCCCTCCACCCCTCCATTCCCCCACTCCCCCGCCCCACCTCTGCTTGCATGAGCATGCATGCATACGTTCTCTTTCTGTCTAAAATAATAATAATAATGATAATAATAACAAGAAAATAAAATAAAGACAAAATATCTTTTAAAAAAATTTTTAAACAAAATATACTATTCAGTTTTTCAGTGCACTTATAGAATTGTGCAATTATAACTACAATTTTAGAACATTTTCATCATTCTCCCCCCAAAGCCCATACCCATTAGCAATCACTTCCCTTTTCCCACAACCACCCTATCACCAGTCCTAGGCAACCACTAATCCACTCTCTAGCTCTATAGACCTTCTCCTTTGGACACTTCATATAAATGGAATCCTATAACATATGGTCTTTTATGACTGGTTTATTTCATGTAGCATAATGTTTTCAAGGTTCATCCATGTTGTAGCATATGTCAGTACTGTATTCCTTATTACTAATATTCCACTTTATGGATGTACATATTCATAAACCATTCATTAACTGATGAACATTTGGGTTGTTTCCACTTTGGGCTATTGAGAATAATACCACTATAACCACACGTGTACAAGCTTTTTAGGTAGATATAGTTGTATTTTTTCTCAAGCATGTAATTAGGAGTGAAATCACTGGGTCATATGATAATGCTGGGATGTCCTGGGATAAAGTCCTGCATTGGGCTCCCTGCTCAGCAGGGAGTCTGCTTCTGCCTCTGCCTGCAGTTCCCCCTTCTTGTGCTCTTTCTCTGGCTCTCTCTATCTCTCTCAAATAAATAAAAAATAAAATCTTAAAAAAAAATACTACCTATTCCACAAGATTGTTTTAAGATCTAACTGAGATAATATTTATGTAGCACTTTTGGACTTAAAAGTCTTCATTAAATACCAAATTTTGTTATGATTATGTTTCCACAAAGATGTAAGTTCATCTCAAATTAACACAAATGTTCCATCAAAATTCCAAAATTATTTTTTATGAGAAACATCAGTCTAACTTTCTTTAAGAAATACAATCAAGCACAATTGCTAAAAAAGGTTTTTGAAAAATAAAGGCAATTGACAGAAAAGTTTTTTTCCCTGTTTAAATGAATTACAAAGCAAAAATAATTCAAAAATACTATATTTATGACTATTGACAGATTGTGAAACCAAAATAGATAGCTGAGAAATAAACTCTAGTATAATCAAGGATTTCACTAACGACACAAATGGCATCACTTATCCATAGGCTAGAAAAATTATTTGATAAATGATGTTTACCCAATTAGCTAACTATGGGAAGAGGACATACTTATAGGGGCGCCTGGGTGGCTCAGTAGATTAAAGCCTCTGCCTTCGGCTCAGGTCATGATCCCAGGGTCCTGGGATGGAGCCCCGCATCGGGCTCTCTGCTTCGCGGGGAGCCTGCTTCCTCCTCTCTCTCTCTCTCTGCCTGCCTCTCTGCCTGCTTGTCATCTCTGTCTGTCAAATAAATAAATAAAATCTTAAAAAAAAAAAAAAAAGAGGACATACTTGTAGATATTCAGCACTCACAAGAGAAATAAAAATAAATTCCATATGGAACAAGGAACTAAATGTGTAAAACAAAAGCATAAAAGGGTGGGTGGGTGTCTGTGTGGCTCAACTGGTTAGGTGTCTGACTTCAGCACCGGTCATGATCCCAGGGTTGTGGAATTGAACCCCACATTGGGCTCTCAGCTCAATGGGGAGTCTGTTTCTCCCTTTCCCTCAGATCCTCCCCCTGCCCATGCTCTCTTTCTCTCAAATAGATGAATAAAAAATCTTTTTAAAAAAGCACAAAATGGGACACCTGCATGGGTCAGTCATTAAGCATCTGCCTTTGGTGCATGTCATGATCCCCAGGGCTCCCTGCTCAGTGGGAAGCCTGCTTCTCCCACTCCCACTCCCCCTGCTTGTGTTCCCTCTCTCTTGCTGTCTCTCTCTCTCTGTCAAATAAATAAATAAAAATCTTAAAAATAAATAAATAAGCATAAAATAAGAAAATATAGATGTAATATCAGTCTGATCTAAGAGACCAACTTCCCAAGTATAAAAACATAGCAAAAATTATGTGAAAAAAATTATTTGCTTTTAAGTTGTAAAAATTTAATATTTCTTTGCAACATGAAGATCAAAAGGAACTCATTAACTAGGGGAATTAAGTATAACAAACCTACTACCTGAATGGTTACCATTGCTATTAAAATAAAAATCATTTGTTAATTGAAAAAAATGATAAAACAGAGGAAAATAGGTAGAGTATGATGCAATTTAGAAAATTATGATTATTAATAAATATATGACAGATGGTCAACCCATCGGTAATCAAAAGAAAATACCAGGCATCTACCTGTATCTTAGATATCAGATGCAGTCAACTAACTCAACTCATTCTCCCAGTTTTATAGCCAGAGGACTTCCAATGCATTTCCCACCATTTCTATGAACCATTACTTCCCTCTGTCATGGCTCAATGCAGTCATACTATACCTGCATGTGCTCTCTTTCTCTCTCTCACTCTGTAACTGACATGGATTGTCTTCTGGTCTTTAGCACTCATTCTCCTTTCTTCTAGTAACAATGGTCTATTTACTTCTTTACTGGGTGAAATATTGATAGGACTGGAAATCAAGTTGTTCTACTCTCCAACAGCCAAGGATGTGGCTTGTGATTCAGATAGATCATTCAGATACTGCTCCCAGGAAATCTAGTTGGGAAAAAAGAAAATAAGTAAGTAATCTCAGATGGTGATGGTGCTACAAAGAACACAAAACAAGAAAGTGGGTTAGAACCTACTGGCAGCTGCTCTAATGAGGGGCCTCATGTCACAGTAGGACAAGCTTTACTTGGGTACCCTCTATCATACAAATATGGATTGCACCACAGTAACACTGAAGTTTGGCAGAACCTGATCTTAGAAAGTATTTGTTAAGTGACAAAATCCAGTGCTTAGGAAAGTTGGTGCTCCTTTGTATGATAAATGCTTATCTCTGGACTTCATGATTTTAAATTCAGAAGCTCAAAAAATGTTTAGAGGGGCGGCCTCTTCCTTTCCACTTGTATTCTGCAACTGGACCTCATAATTTGTTGTAAGAATTCAGATTGTTCCTAATACAATCTTTATTTTTGCAGTATTGTTCCAGAAAGTAATGAATGATTGTCTATTTTGAGTATTAATCTTCAATTGTTTCCATGGATACCTGATTCAGAAAGAAAGAAAGGGAGAAATAGGGACTTGGAGGCTAGGAGATATATATTTGGTTCCTCATGGTTGAAAAATCTGAGGCTTGGAAGGTGAAGCTGTAAACCCCATTACCATGGGCATGAAGTGGTTAAACAATAAAACTCCAGCTGCTGTGCTTGGGAAAGAGGGAAACATGTTTAATCATTTTTATAGCCGATGTAATAGCGTCTGAGTTTCTGCTCAAAGGAGGAATCCATTTTCAGATCAGACCCCAATCAAAGGTTTGCTCTTATTGCCGATAGGAGTGGAATATAAACACACTGCCAGCTAGACTTGAAAGGAAGAAAGGCAGATGTAGAGGACTATCAGAGACTGAGATGGGCAGGGCCATCTGAAGGCACAGGGCATCCATTCCCGGGACAATACCTTTTCAGAAATAGTTTTCATTAAGTGCTTATATTTAAAATTTTAGTTTTGAACAATTGTTTAGTTTTGAACAACTTACAGAAAACAAGGTTTTGGTTTACAGTCTCACATCATGTCAATAAATAAGGAAAAGCAGACACCCTGGTGACTGACCTAGGACCAAAGTTATGGGGGATAAACTGGTGAAAACCAGTAGAACCTGAGCAATAAATAAAGAGAAATTGGGGCCATGACAAATAAAAACAGTACTTTTATTCACAACTGGCCAAGTGATTTCACCAGTTCCTTATATAAGGAAGTAGAAAAGTTGTATCCCTTCATATTTTATTTACATTTTTCTGTGTATTAGTAAACTTAAGTTGACCACTTAACCATTTGGGATCTGGATTTCCCGACAGCTAAGGCAATGGGGGAATTATGAATGATGATTTTTGTATATCAGAGTAGGGGATCCCAAAGGAGCCACTTTCCTGACCAAGTTTTCAATCATTTTAGAGTTAAATATGGGTTAAGTTATGTGGCTATCAAAATACAGCCTTATTATGAAAAATGCTGATATGGAAAATGTGGTTTATATCTGCAGGCATGCAGCTTTCCTGGAGTGAATTAGAGAGACGTAGCCAGTCAGAGGAGGCCCTGCAAACCTGAAGACCTCCTCAGGAGTCCTGCTTCTCCATGTGACAGGAAGCCAAGCCAACAGAATGTGTGTTTCCTTCACAAAAGCAAGGAGAGGGCAGAGGGTTGCATCTAGTTTCCCTTCTCAAAATCATGGATCCAGTAGGACACTCCACTGCCCAGGCAGGAGGGGAGGGGGTAGTTGAGAGAGCTCAGGAGCACTAAGCCAGTGGATCTCCTTCCACAAGGAATGGGGTACACGTAATCCATTAGCCCTTGCTCCAACATTAGGGTCCAAAGAGTAAGTGGTTTTTTAGAAAGTTAATATTCCTAGTGCTAAAACTTGAATTCCCAGTGCTGTGATCCAAACTTCCTTTTCAAAGCAACGTACCCCTTCCATGTCTTCCAAGACTGATGCCTTTATACTGATAACGGCAGCAAAAATGATCTTTGAGCTTCATTCATAGGATCTGAATGGTTTCTCCCCACAGGGGAGAGAATGTCCTTTAATATAGGACTGTGTTAGTTACAAAGGAATGAACTACTAATAGTGAAGTTTCAGAGGGTCATAGTATTGGGGAGGGATAGAGAAGAAGAACAAGAAGAAAGCTCAAAACCATGTTATATTTTGTCATTTGAGTTCACCTATGAGATTCCAAATTCTTCAGATTTGTGAGATAATAGTAAGAACTGAACTAACATTTATTGAGTGCACACTCTTCACCACACTCCATTATAATAGCCCTTGACCTCTTCTTGTAAAAGTCACCTAAGACACTGACCCAGGAAAGTAGTCCTTGTGACAGCATCACAGCAGGAAATACAGGTCACAGAACAGAATAGAATTTAACTCTCCAAAGCTCGGGTTCTTTGTAATAGGTGTCATGTGGAGCTACAGCTAAGTTTTGGGAGCAATGTGTGTGTTAAAATTTCTAATTCTCTCCAACATTCTCTTCATCTGTAGATACCTTCCTAACCAACCACCAGTAACCATAAAAACTACTCCTAAGCCAAATTATCAGTCCAGAGGATGGTGGCTGTGGCTTAAAGCAAATTCAACACAACAGTTCATTTTAAAAATTATTTTTGGAACTCCTATGATTTGCAAGCACTTAAAAAAAAGTGGGTCTTGCTTTCTGGGGATGCTCAATCTATTCAGAGTTTTGGAGACACCCATAGGCCACTCGCACTTGTCCCCCAACAGAAAGCTATGATGAACATGTACTATGGAAATACAGGAGTAAAGAAGTATTTATTCTACCTGGAGAAGAGATAAATTTTGAATTAAGCTTTCATGTAAGGGCAGGATTTGAATAGAATTGAGGATGGGGTTCACCGCGTACACAAATGCATGGCTAGTAAAGAACAGGGTTAATTTAGAAAGAATTGCTAAACTCCTGGGGGCATGCTACTTTCTTTTCCATATTCTAAGATCTAATTCTTCCCTGAAGTTCTGTGCATACAGGTCAGAGAAGGGTCCAAGCTACCCATTGTATTTTTCTAACTTCTCTACAATGACTGCCTAATGGTGCTCCACTACACTTTCCAATCACATCCAACACATGGGCTGGAGCCAGGGTGGGAAGTTTGGATCAGAGTTTCTCTATATCGAGGATTTATCTGCTAAGGCCACTAAGCTCCAAACTTTGTATTAGCCAACTAGGGAAAAATTCTTTAGAGACCCAAGGTCATGCACAGGTGACCTTCAGAAATGGAGATCTATTGCAAGAAACTTGGGATAGCATACAAAGACCCACCATCACATGGCTTTGTGTATAGTTCAGTGCTGGGTTTACACCACAATTCCTCCAGAAGTTTCCCTGATACCTTCAGACTAGGTATGTTGCCTTCTCTGTGCTTCCATTTTACCCTGTGCTTACTTCCATCACAGAATGTACATACTGTCTTGCAGTTGTCAGTTGTCTTCTTACTGTCTTTCCGCACTGGTAGGGAGTATATTCTATGATGGTAAAGACTGTTTTGTGGTTGGTCACAAACCCAGTGTCTGGCAAAGTGATGGTTCTACACTAGACATTTTAATAAATACATGAGTGAAGAATGAATTAACCATACAATTGCATTCCAGCAACTTTGGCATTGGAGCATGTACAAAAGTCAACAGAAAGTCAAAGAAACCATTCATCATTGCTTCAGAAAGAAATCTTGAATGAGGTACCTTCTCTTATTTATCTTGAATTTTTATTTCTACAAAAATAGGAATTGGTCTGTTGATATGGCCACCACTCAGCATGGAGCATCCTTGTTAGTTCAAGTTTGTCCCAAGTCACCCTGGAGGTGGCTGGCCATGTCACAGTCAACTTTCTGGGTCAGTCGCCTTTTGCTCATATGTTAATGCATTGTCCCCAGCTGGAGCTTGTACAATAGACCTACTTTCATTGGCAAATCACAAGTCTCAATAAGTTACCCACATGAGATATGTTTAGAAGCACTTTCCTGAGCAAAGTTCAGTGAATGTAGCATCTTTATAGATGCTACCATCAGCTACGCCCAACCAGACTCAGAAGTATCTTCCAACCAGGTGCATGGACACAGGGCACAAACTGAAACACACACACTTTAGGGGCTGTAGGGATTCTTCAAGTTGGAACCTGCAGTGGGGTCCAATGAAGATGGTCAAAGAGGGGGACATCCAGGAGACTGGGGCTCCCATGAGACTCAGGAGCCAAAATCAGAGGTGAATCAATCAGAGAGTATACCTGCAACTAGTTTTTCTTATAAAAAATGGAATGCATATTGTTTTTCCTCAGAGGAAACGCTGGCCTGGACAACATTATGATCCAGGCTATAATTTTCAGAATTTTAAAATGCAAATAATCATTCTGTATTAGATTTGCATAAGCACACTTAAAGTGTCTTCCTTATTAAACTTTTAAGATTAGCATTACCATTTTAATTTCTAAAAGATTTATTACATATTATTCCTCCTTTATCAGTAAACAAACCCAAACAGTTGGAAATGGAAACATTCCTACTTTTGAGATTCACCACCTTTTCATATGAACAACAACAAAAATACCATAATAGAGAAGATCCACTGTATCTAAGCAGTTCTGAGATGCACACTCATCCCCACCCCGGTCTGAGAGTCATCACTTGTCTCTAAGGCATTTTGGGAGTTGTCAGTGGGCCTCCTTGTTTGGGCCCTAATCAGGAACTCAGCTTGTGACCCAGGTAGATCTCACTTTCAGGTATAAACAATGTTGGGACCAGTATTTGCAGTCTCATGGAGGCAAGCAGATGAAAAAGCTATAAATGATTGACCAGGGACATTACAGGAGGGTTTTTTTATAAGAAAGAATATTCAAGTCCCTAGTCCAGGCCTCCCCAACTCCAGGAAGCCTTCCTGGACCACAACCTACAGTGGTCTCTCTCCAGAGAACTTCTATTATCTTTATTACACTCAGTTAAAATGCTCATTGAACCATAGACACTCAGAGCTGGAGGGGATCTCGGGACATCTAAAGTCCCCAGATTATTGTCCACAGGCAAAATGAACTGCAGATGTAATTTGTTTGGGTGCATAATGTTTTGGAAAATATTTAATTAGTCAGCATCATTAGAACTAGGAAAATTTCTCATAAAAAGAAAAATAAGTAACTTGAAAAATAAGCAACTCTTACAATGCCCAGCATGCTGGTTGTTAAACCATACCCAAATCCATCCTTTCATTGTCTGGTCTATGATGCTGGCACTAGGATTCTGCTAACATTGTTTTTGTGCCAGCAGGTTTCCTGTTAGATTCCACCAACAGAAGGTGTTAGAGACAGAGAGTCTGAAAGGCTGGAAGTGGAAGAAAGAACACATACCTTCCTGGGTCCTTCCTCTTCCTGTGATTGACACCCCAGCAACTATTTCTGACCCAGGCAAGGCAGACGTTCCAGTCTATAGTTTATCCACACCTCCCAACTAGTGCAGTTGTACCCTTCACTGAGATTCAGACATCAGCCAGCCAGCATTCCCTCTCAGATGCCTGGGTCCCCACTCCATGCTACCCCTGCTCTAAATTTCTAGATTAGCACTGTCCAAGAGAAGGACAATGAGAGCCACAAATACAAGTCATGGAAGTAATTTGAAATTTTATAGTAACCACTTTAAAAATGATTTTAAAAAAGGAAGCCAGAGAGATTAATTTCAGTTACAAATTTTACTCATCTCAATCTATCCAAACCATGATCTCAACATGTAATCAATATTAAAAACATCATTAGTAAGATGACTTGCATCCCTTTTTACATACTGAGTCTTTGAAATTCAGTATTTTATGCATAGAGGATTGCACAACTCAGACTAGCTACATTTCAAGTGTTCAAAAGCCAAATGGAGCTGGGGGCTACCATTCATTCACAGTTCCCCATTCTAGGTAGCCCCCTCCCTCTGCCTCTCATTCCCCAGAACCAGCGGTGCGACCACCTCTTGCACTTATCAGCTCAGCATTATCTCAGGGTTCTCCTTATGTCTTCTCAGTCCTCTAGTCTCTGCTTAACCATTCCTTATCATTCTCCATGTCAAAATGATTGATGTTTTTGGTTTTTTCATAGACCCTCACCAATATAGGGTACTTGTACCAATAATCGCTGAGTAGGAGCTACCCCCCTGCTGAGACCAGAGCTCACTCTTTTACCCCAAGATCCATCTCCCTCCCACTCCAAGGCTGGGTAGCAAATGAGTTATTTATCCTCCACTTTTGAGATAATTATGAAGAAAGCGAGACTTAGAATATTCTCTCTTTCAAGAGTTGAAAAATAAAAGAAAAAGTGACTTCGTTTGTTAAGAAAAATGGGAGCAGCCTTTTTTTTTTTTTTTTTTTTTTTTTGGAAGTTAAAAACTATTCCTATGGGTTTAGTCTGCGAACAATAGCTGTGTTTCTTACCTAACACCTTCACTCAATCACACCATTTCCTTGGCACCAGGGGCATTTGGGTCTGCAGTCCCAGTTCCAGACTACTCTGGTTATGAGTTGCCAGTGGACAGAGTCTGCATCCTAGGCACAACCAGTGAGACTTCCTGACTAATAATCATTCCGGCAAACTGTTGTCGGCCATGTCATAGATGAGGCAGAGGGTGGGCAGTGGTAACCATGATTGTGCTTTAGAGTTTACAACTTACCTTTGCCTACATTAGCCATTAGTCAGATGTGTACACATTGCTTTCATGTGGGAACTGCCCTACAGCCAACCTTGTTTTCTACTTCACAGCCCAGCCTATAAGACTCCTGGCCTCTGCAAAATAGGCTGCCCTATGGAGTGGTTTGGGGTGGGGTCACCAAAACCAGAGTGCCTGGGCTGGAATTTTGGTTTACCATTTGCCAGCGGTGGGACAAGTTCCTTAACTTCCTGTCTGTGCCTTGGTAGCCACATCTAAAAACTGGGCATAATGATAGTGCTAACCTCATTGGGTTGGTGTGAAGGTTAAATATGTTAATTCATATTAAAAACTCTGCTTGGCACACAATAAATGCTCAATAAGCATTTGATGGTATCATCACCACCATCACCATCATCATCAATCATCATCATCATCATCACTTTGGGGCCTGATTAGACAGGTGAAGACAGTTAGAGATTAAGAATATGCATTTGAATTCCAACAAAGAATTTTGTTTGGAATTTTCAAATTTTGGTTCTTCCAGTAAAAAGCTATGTTACCTTACGCAAATCACTTAACCTCCTATGTCTCAGTTTTCTCATATATAAAATTGCAGCATATTCCTCCAAGGGTTCTGTGGGGGGATACAATGAGGTAAAAAAGAAGTATAGTCCTGAGTGTATGATAGGGGCTGAGAAGAATGCCTGTTATTATCATCAACATCATTATCATCATCAACGTTATCATCATCATTATCTTTCCTCATGGTAAAATACAGACAGCATGGAAAAATACTTTTATCTATTTAGATTCTCTGTATTCAAGGCCAGAGAACCTATACAAATTAGTGTAATATTCACACTGAACCATGAAACATTATCCATGTTACTCAACATCTTTTCGTAAGTAAATTAAGAGATATGCACTAAAATCCTCAAGATCTTCCTAGGTTTAAAATGTTCTATTGTTTAAGTCTACAAATATTCCAATGAATTGGTTTATCTGATAAATTTCAGATGTCCAGAGAGCTTCTAGAGCAGAACACAGGAAGAATAAGTTTGGGGTGGTAGAAAAAGGGAAGAAAAAATGGTCAAAATATGGATGGAGGTTGGACGGATGGATGAATTCTTAGATGGTTAGATGGACGGATGGAGACAGATGATAGGTAGGTAGGTAAGTAGATAGATAGATAGATAGATAGATAGATAGATAGATAGATAGAGCAGACAGACAGATGACTAAATGCAGCAGGTTCAAAGGTTCATTTGGTGCAGCAGAATCCTGGGAGGAAGATTCCATAAAAGGAAAAGAACCAAAATTAAAGATTTATTGGGTGTCCATTCCAGAGGCAAGTTAAACTTGTTATTTTATTTTATTGTCCCCAACTTAACAGTTGAGCCCTAGAGATGAAATTCCCAAAGTCACAGAACTTGTGACAAGAAATATCAAACAAGAAATATCAAACTCCAGAACCCAAACTCTATTTTCAAACAGTTGAGTCTGCTGGTTCAGGGTGAACCTGACTGGAAGGGCAGAGTGAATCCTTAATTAGAAAAGCAAAGACAGGGGCACCTGGGTGGCTCAGTGGGTTAAGCCACTGCCATCGGCTGGGGTCATGATCTCAGGGTCCTGGGATCGAGTCCCGCATCAGGCTCTCTGCTCAGCAGGGAGCCTGCTTCTCTCTCTCTCTCTCTCTCTGCCTGCTTCTCTGTCTACTTGTGATCTCTCTCTGTCAAATAAATAAATAAAATATTTAAAAAAAAAAAAAAAGAAAAGAAAAGACAGAATAAGAAATGGTCCTTTGTTAATTTCACAGAACCTCCTCTCATGTTCCAAGTATGGGCAAGATGAATTTAAATGGAAATAAAATTCGCTTCAGTAGCCCACTGCAACTACGCAAAATATCCTTGTGATTGCCTCTTTGGACATTTAAGTTGGGTCTAGTGATGTTAACCTCCTTAACCAATTTTAAAGTCAGGTGATATTTAAAACATTTTACTTGGGAAAAAAAAATCTTTTTCATAAAGCAATTAAAGGAACTGAACAAGAAATACTACACCTTTTCTAGGGATAAAAGATGCGATTGCTTGTCCTGAATTTTCGTCAGTTGTGTACTCAAGATTTTTCCCACAACAAACAGTTCACACTGTAGAGAATTCCCCAGCATCCAACTTAATCAACTGCTGTGCTCCTCAGAAACCCTCTCAGCTCAAGCTAATCCTCTCATCAGTTAGATAAATAATATCTTAAACCTTTCTAAGAGGAGTCCAATTGGCTTTGTTACTGTTAGAAGCTTGCTTTCATTACCACCATTGCGCTCTTTGCTACTCAGACCTCAGCAAGAGTCCACCTGGCTTAGGTCAGGGCTTAATGTCAGAAAGCCCTGGGGAAAGAAATGTTTCAATGAAAGTTCAAAGTGTTGGCCCAGAGCATCCAACAACATCAAGACACTTGGCAGAGGGGGACCAGTTGAGATTGTTTATTATACAGTCATGAAAACGGAAATGAAAGTAAGGAAATGGCTTTCCCAGACACTGGCTAGTGAGTGAGTGTCTTGACTCATGGCCCAGGGCTACTCTTCCATCACTTTGCTTCTTCACTTTGCTGTCATGCTCTCTTCCTTCAATGTACCAGCACACATGCTTTACAATTCTTCACCCTCCACAGCCTCTGGTTTTCCAATCCCTACCAATGTATGACATGTATTATGAACAAATCCAAGAGATGGGTCAAATTGTGTCCTCCAAAAAGATTTTGAGATCTTAACCCCTAATACTTGTGAATGTGATCTTATATGGGAATAAAGTTTTTGTAGATGATTTAGTTTTGCAGGTGAAATAAGTTTTGTACAGATGCAGATGGTTGAGAATGCCCCCAATCCAGTATAACTATGTATTTGTGAAAAGGGAAAATTGGGACACAGAGACAGACACATACAGAAGAAGGTGATGTGAAGACATTGGGACAATACCAGCTACAAGTAAACAAATGTCTGAAGCCCCCAGAAGCTAGGAAACAAGCCTGGAACAATTTGTCTCTTGCAACTCTCAGAAGGAACCAACCCTGCCAATGCCTTGATGTCAGACTTCCAGCTTCCAACTCTGAGACAATATTAGTAGAACCCAGTGTGTGGTTCATTGTTATAGCAGCCCCGGGAAACTAATATAGACATCCTTAGCATTTTATAGTTAAACAAATAGAGGTCCAGAGCTGTTGTGATTTTTCCAGCTCCTGGTTAATGTAATTGGATCTACAATCAAGATCTAGAATTAAGGCTCCTGGATGAGTTTGATAACAGTGGAAGAAGAGCTAAATATAGTCCAGATGATTAGACAGGAATCACATGAAAACTAGGATAAGGCCGCAAATCCAAGAAGCCCTACTTTCCAAACAGAGCAGGCAGAGAGTGCTTGCCTGCTCTGCAAAGCCCTTTGGGATGTGGCCCTTCTCTGCCTTTGAAGCATCATCTCCTACTCTCCCAAACGTCATCCTATGGGTCAACCCCAGGGTTTCCCAACACATATGTATCAGTGGGATTGCATTTAGCTATCCAACAGGTACTTGCCTGTAATGGCTTAACTGAAAATAGAGGTGTGGCTCGTGTAGTTGTTGAAGGAAAGCAACAGGCTCCTACTAGCTTCCTGCTCTGTAATCCTTAGCAAATGCCTTTCATCCCATAGCAGCCCATGCTGCTACCCTTTTAGGCACTGAATCTATGCTCCAGAAAAGAAGGGAAGGTGAAATAGAGTAATAAAATGCAAAAGGCACCTGCCAGCTAAATCTGTCTTTTTCCATCAGGAAAACAATAGCCTTCCCCAAAGCACCACCAAGTGGATTCACATTTCTTCGGCCAGAACTGGATCATGTGGGTACCTAGGGGATGTTTGCAAAGGAGTCTGGGGAGGCGAACGTTTTTAGTCAGGCCCAGTACCTCCTCCTATGAAGCGGGGTTCTGCTATTCGATAGCAGGGACAAAGGGATATTTTGCAGACTATAGCAATGTCAAACATAACACTGGGCACATAACTTTGATGGTACATGAAAAACTACTCTTTTAACTTTTTACGCACTTGTTTTAACTGTGTTTTAGAAAAAATGACTAGTGTAACAAACTTGAGATTTTTAGAAATATTTCTTTTTATAATGAAACTAAGGAAAGGGGCAAGGCAGAGAAGTAAACTGATTTGAACAAAAATGTTAAGTAAAATTATACTAGTGGCTTACAGATATAACATGAGATGCATTACTATGTTTTGGGAAATGTTGGCATGACCCATTGAATTTCCCAGAACATAGCTGACCACTTCACTCCTCTGCCTTTGTATATGGATGTTTCATCCTGAAATAAACTTCCCTGTGCTTTTCTACCTGGATAAAACCTAAATGCTTCCAAAATGTTTCACCAAGTTCATTTCCTTTGTTATGCCTCCCCTGGGGTCTCCAGTCCTTTATTCCCTACCCTGGGTTTCCTCTGGCACATGGTATAGACCTGCCTCTCTCTGTACCTCCTTGTATCATGAGTCAGCTTTGTCTGCAACAACAGTATATAATAATCTCCCCATCGCAAAGACTTACAAATACAAACATGTTCTTTTTGTTTGTTTGTTTGTTTGTTTAAGATTGTACTTAATTATTTAACTGAGAAGAGAGAGAGAACACAAGCAGAGGCAGGCAGAAGGAGAGGGAGAAGCAGGCTTCCCACCCAGCAGGGAGCTTGATGCAGGTTGATCCCATGATCCCAGGGTTCCAGGATCATGACCTGAGCCAAAGGCAGAAATTTAACTGACTGAGCCACCAGGGACTCCTACAAATATTTCTTGCTCATGTTGCATTTCAGGAACAGTGGGTCAAGTGCTGTGGCTCTGCCGGGTTGCGATTGAGTCTGGATCTGATCCACATGTTTTTCTCCTTCCAGTACCCAGGCTGAAGAAAAATCGCTAATCAGAAATGCTAAGTTCTTATGGTAGAGGGTGGGAATACAAATAAAAGTTGGAGAATATGTGCGAGAATTTTAAGACGTCTGCTTGGATATAACAAACCATCATCTCCACTCACAATTCCATAAACAAAAACAAGCCACGTGGCCAAATATAACATCAAGCAGAATGAAAATGAATATTTTCTGAATAGTAATACAAACGTCCATGCTCCTAATGTTGTAATCATTTATTCATATCCCTGATTTGGTCACTAGAATGAGCTCTTGGAAGGCAGATATTAGGTCCTATAGATGTATGTTATGGCTTTTGGGGAATCTTACTCGAAGTTAAAATTTATAACCCACATTACCAGACTCCCTTGCAGCTTGGACAGCTAAGCATGTGAGCTAGGCTCCTCCAATCTGCAGAACTCATGAGAAATTTCAGTAAGATGTGGTATCCTGAAGAAGGAGAGACCATGGACATTTGACTCTCAGTAACAGCTGCAGGCAAGAGCTGGGGGTTCACAGGAGCAGTCCTCTGGAAGAAATTGGCATTATGGTTGTCAGTGTTGGACAATAGGCGGCCCTCCCAGGGAGTCAATGAGTTGCAACATTCTATTGTTTTGCAACTATGAGCCCAACTAATATGCTATGTCTTCTTACAACACCAAACACACTGTAGGTGCTACAGGTCTGATGGAAGAAAGTAATTAATAAAATTAAGAATAGCTAATTTATTGAGTATTTACTGTAGGCCAGGCACCTTTCTAAGACACTTTAATTTTTGCATTTAATCTTCATGACAATGTTTTGAATTGAATATTATTATCATTCCCATTGTATAGATCAAGACACTGCAACATAGAGAGGAATGAATGATATCACATCTTCAAAGGACTAGCAACATCTCCTCTGAAGACATTGTTTCTCTTGTACCACTTTAACTTATAAGTGTGGCTTTCAAAACTTTGTCCGAATCTGATGCGGTCAGGAACCGCTCTCCTGGTTGGCAATGTGGACTTTCAGTGGATTATCTTTTGTCAATGCACTCAGGAGACATTTGGCAAACACTTGACTTGATGTCGTCATTAAACACTTCTTATCATATTCTCCTCCAGTGCTCATCTCGTCATATAAAGTTTTATTCTTCTCCTTAAATGATCTCTGGGGGTTTAAAGGACTGAAAAGCTTTTAAGAACATTGTTTCAGGAGCTCCAACAGCCTCTTTAGGAAAATGGCTCTGAAATAGCTCAGGTGTTATTTTTAAACCTTTACTTAGTGAATTAACCCTTCAGCAACTTTCAGGGATGAACAGCATTATCAATTCCATTTGCTAATTTTCTGCTCCGAGATCAAATACTTGGAGTAAAATTAGTGTGAATTCTGCCATAGCCTGGAATATTATTGCTTTGGACAGGCTTTTTTTTTTTTTTTTTTTTTTTTTTTGCAGCATCTTGAAAAATAAAAAATAAAAATTTTATTTCAGGTGATTTTATTGACATTTGGTAGCTTTGGGCAGGGCAAAAAGACAGGATACAGAGCAGTTCACTGTCATGCAGATAAAGAAAAATGGCTCTTTCACATGGACTATCAACCCCTCCTTTCTCCTCTCTGTCCTGGTCCTGGGTCTCCATGCTATTCTTCATTCATTAGGAAGGCAGAGAACAATGGGAAGGGCCAGATGAGTAGGTGCCGAGTAGGAACATAATCTCATTCAGTTTTCACAATGACTATTGTGAACCTAATTGAAAAGAGATGAAGCTGAGATTCAGAGTAGCTAAATGTCTGGCTTATAAGCAGCGTATCTGAGATTTGAACTCCCAGCACAGTATTCATTATATTAGACCATGTAGTCATAAGCCCAAACGTATCAACCTAGTAAGGGACATCTGCACTTTAAAGCTCAAGGATGAAAATTCTTGAAAGCACAAAGAAATTAAGCAAAAGACATGATAAGAGGCAGAGGGGCCTCCACCAAGAATGTTAATCTGCAGGCCGGGTATAGGAAACCTGCTACTTTAGCCACATGTAAGACCAACTCTACATGCTTTGTGAAGTGCTCAAAGCTACTCCTTTGATATCAGAGTGTTTCATCCAAGAAAGAAATTTCTCCTGAGACTGACCAAGCCTAGGGCCATGTCATCTTCAGTGCCTGTTGCAGGAGTGAAACTTCTCCTGTTCTGGAAGAATGACAGACTTGAAAGATGGGGAATCTTACCTGGTCTTCAAGCTTCTGTGTAAATGACATCTCCCCCAAACCTTCTCCCTAAGAAAGAAAGAACATTTTGAAAATTGGATAAGACTGGTACTCAGTGCTCAGTGAATTCATTCTGAATGGGTCCATTGTGCACTTGCACCCAGTGACACAGTGAAATGTCCTCATGGCCACCACATACAGGCCAGATTGGGGGTAAATGCTCTGGTGTGGAATTTCCTGGGTTTGAATCCTGCTTCTGCCATCTCTCAACATTTTTAAATCTTCAGCATCCTTATGTGTCTTCTGTCTCCCTGTTCTGTGATTTATGGAAAGCATCCTGTTGTAGTGTCCAGCTGTAAACCTGGATTGTCTTGATCCTTCCGTTCTGCCAGTTATTGCTTTATGTATTTTGATGCTCTGTTATCAGTGAGTAAAACTTCTAAACTGTCATGCTCACATGATGAAGGTACCCCTTTACCATTGTGAAACGGCCTTCATCAACTTTGGAAATAGTTTTTCCTCTAAAATCTACTTTGTCTAAAGTTAGTACAGATACCCCAGCCTTCTTTTCATTGGTGCCAGCCTTTTATATCTTTTTGTTTTTCACTTATTTGTGCCTTTATATTTAGAGTATATTTATTGTACTAAGGATATTGAGGGATCTTATTTTTTTATTCGTTCTGATAACCTGTGCTAAAATTATTCTTAACATAACTAGGTTTAAATCTGTTACCTTTCTGTTTGCTTTCTATTCATCCCATCTGTTCTTGGCTCCATTTTTTCCTCTTTCATTTTGTTCACTTTTGGATTAAATATTTTTATGATTCCATTGTATCTCCCTTTTAATAAGCTATGCCTCTCTGTTGTCTTAATGTAGTGATTGCTTTAGAGTTGACTATATACATCTTTAACTTATCAGTCTACATTCAAGTGATAGTATACAATTTCATATATAGTGTAAGAAACTTACAATGGTATACCTCTAGGTTTCCCCTTCTACCTTGTTGCCATCATTTTTAGACATTTTACTTTTATGTAATGTTACAAATTATATACTACTTTGCTACTATTTTTGTTTAAACAGTAAATTATCTTTTATTAATTAAACTTTTCACTTTGAGAAAACTGTAGACTATAAGAAATAATACAGAGGTTCAATGTACCCTTTACTCAATTTCCTTCAATGGTAATATACTGCAAAATTGTTGCACAATATCACAAACAAGGTGTAGATACTTATACAAATGACCAATCTTATTCATATCTCCTCAGTTTTCCTTGTACTGATGTGTATGTATGTGTGTATTTAGTTCTGTACAATTTTATTACATGTGTAGGTTCATGTATCTACTACAACAATCAATTACATTTTAAAAAGATTGTCATGGACCAAACTGTGTCTCCCCCAAAATTCATATGCTAAAGTCCTAATCCCATTACGATGGTATTTGAAGATGGGAATCTTTCGGTGAATGGGGCTCACATGATGGAATTAGTCCCCTTGTAAGAAGGCACAACTGAAAGTTCTCTCTCTCTTCCTCTCTCCCTCTCCCTTCCTCCCTGTCTCCCCCACCCCTTTCTTTTTCTCTATCTTTGCCTTTTGAAGACACAGCTAGAAAGCAGCTATGTTACAGGCTGAAGACATGTTACAGACTGAATATCTCCCTTCCTTTTCCCACACCCAAGTCTAAGTTCTAACCTCCAGTTTCTTAGAATGTAACTGTATTTGAGTATAGAGTCTTTAAAGAGGTACTTGAGTTCACATGAGGTCATTAGGATGAGCCCTAATCCAATATGACTAATATCCTTATAAGAAGAGGAGATTAGGGTCTCCCAGATGGCTCCTCAGTTAAGCATCTGCCTTTGGCTCATATCATGATCTGAGGGTGCTGAAGTCGAGTCTTGCATCAGGCTCCTTGCTCAGCCTGCTTCTCCCCCTCACTCCCCTACTGTGCTCTCTCTCAAATAAATAAATAAATATTTTTTAAAAAGAAGAAGAGGAGGAGGAGATTAGGACACATATAGACACAGAGGGACAGTCATGTGAAGACACAGGTTGGAGAAGACAAGGGGAGAGGTTAAAGAAGAAATCCTACTAACATGTTAATCTTATACTTCTAGCCTTCAGAATGGTCAGGGAAAAAAAATTTCTGTTGTTTAAACCATCTAGTCTGTGGTGTTTTGTTATGGCATATCTAATACACTTATCATTGGTTGGGTGGTGGAGGGGTAAGATGGAATCTCACCCAAATCGTTGTACAGTTGTTATTTTCCATTTGTATCCAGAAAGAAACCTATGACATACTTCTTTGGCACCATTCAATTGTCCAGTTCTCCAGTGAACATTCACCTATTGTTTTAATACCAGCAATCTTTGCTTCAATCAATATTTCCAGAGGGTTTATAAAATGAGATTTGTTATTTTTATCATTCTTTCTATTTATTAATTAGTGTTGTCTTACAAAATAGAGATTTCTTTCACCAACTAAGGCTATTTGGTAAAAGCAAAACACAGCTTCTACTGGAAAGGTAAGATAAGTGTTTATTACTGCCCATATAATTACCAATTTTCAGAGTAATCAGTTATTTTTAAAATTGCCTCACATGATAATAAATGAGGTCTTTCTCTTTCTAAACTATTATTACAGACTCATGGGTTTTTATTGATTAAATATTTAAATCTACTATAGTAATTATTATTTTCCTGTTCAAATCTCATAACATTTTATGACAATTTTTAAGCTGACTCCTGGGTCATTTTTAGATTGCACTATGAAACTTGGAAAGTTTCCTTGCTTTTTGGCACAATAAGATGTTTCTATTTCATCTTAGCCCCAGAACTGGAATTTACCATTTTTTCAGGAATCTCCAGCTCCTTTTAGAGGACAATTGAATTAGAAGCCATAATCTGGTTGCTAGAGGGGTGCCCATTGTTACCATTTGCATATATAAAACTAGGAATAACTGTGTTTTGTGTGTGTGTGTGTATACATATACATATACATATATATATGTAAAATCATGTGTTCTTTTTGATATTTCAATTTTAACATTTCATCTGACTTTGTAATTGTAACTTCCAGTGAAAGTGATAACTTCTAAGAGCATTAACACCATTAGTCGTTTGCTTTTAATCAACATTATAGTTTCAGAAAACCAATGCTGAAATTACTGTAAAATTTATGAAAGTTCAAAATTTCTTTGTATTTTTTTTTCTTCGAATATTTTCCCTTAAGCATTACAGTGTTCTAAGGCCCCATGAAATAATTTTTTTCTCTATGTGGCCATGTTGTCAACGTGACATATGGTTAGGTTCTTTTGTTTATTTTTAATTTAAGAGAATTTTTTTTCTTGAATTTCTTGAATGGCAATGTATTTACATGATTTAAAGATTAACCCTATATAGAAAAATCCAATCAAAGAAAATTTGTTTCTACTCCTTATCCCTCCAACTTCTCTCTTCCACCACCGTTAACTAGTTTGTATTCATTTTAATCTTCTCAGTATGTTTGCTAATATTGATGGGGTAAAGATTTCTGGGGTGGTCAATTTCAAGTTCCCATGCGGATGTCAACTGGTTGACAAATAACAATCAGCCCTTACAAAGTGGTACAAGCACACCTCCCTACCTGTCTCTTCCACCCCTCATTTACATAAGAGGTAGTAAGCTACTCTGGACCTTGGCCTTATTCTTTTCTTTTTTCACTTTTGTCACCTGGTTAGATCCCATGAAATGGTTGCCATATATATTATTAGAACTTCTATCCCTATTTCATGTAACATGACCTATCACTTTTTCCCTAAGTATGGGCTTATCATTGAGTTTCAGACTGGAGTTAAAAAGATCTGAGTCCTAACCCTGAATCAGTCCTTTAATATGTGTAATTTTTGTCTGTGCCCTTCCCTCTCTTAGCCTCAATATCCTCATTTATGAAAACGGGAGCATAATAAAAGTTTGTGGTATAATCAAGTGAAATAAAATGTTCAAATGTAATATTAACAATAATATTAATAGCTAGTACATTTTTCCTATTGTCTTAATGATTTCATTTATTCAGATTTCACAGCTTAATAACCACAGTTAATACAGATACAGATACACTTTATAATTAAATCTATGCTATAAAAATATTTCACTCTAGAGCATCATTTTCTTCTATCATTAGTTTTAGGGGAACATGCTTATCCTAATTCACCAAACTGGTAGAATTTTACCTTGTTGTGAATCTCTGCATACAGTGACACTGGATTTCTTGCTGCAGGATTTTTCACAACCAGATAGGTTTTCATTCCTAGCTGTGTTGATGAAATCTTCTCTCTCACTTCATCCACACATGTCCTCCCTAGTGTGAATTCATGTTGTGTTATTAAACTTGCCTTCTGGGAGAATGCTTCCCACAGACAGAGCATTCATAGGATTTGTTTCTCTCAAAACCTTATTTTTTCCAGACATTGTTCTTAGTTCTCATACTTAACCCCAATTAATTCACTTAATTCTTACAACATTAAAGTGTGTATATAATTGTTATGCTTATTTTACAGATGAAGAAGTGAGTCACACAGAGGCTAGGTCGTTTTTCCAAGCTTACCCAGCTTGTAAGGGATGGAGCCAGGATCACATCCAGACCATCTGCCTCCAGGGCAACCCTTATTTCCCCACTACCTTCTGACACCACCTGGCCCAGTGTGGCCACCCAGTGGCTTTCCTCACTTCCCTCTAGTTCCATGGTTTCAGCTGCTACTGTCTCAGTTATTCAAGGAAAGATCTTACCAATTTGTGGGTCTCCAAGGTTACTCTCAGCAACTTTCCAACTTTCTTTCCTTGTTCCATCCTCCAAATCACTCCCTACCAGCTCCAAGTTCATGGCTACAGTCCATTTGTGGGGAAACTGAAATATGGAGAGGAAAGGTGCAACTGGCAGTCCTACTCTCACCTCTCTCCAGAGACCCTCTGAACTTCTCCCACCTACTTATTCAGTACAGCTGGGGACCACTATGGAGAGTCCATACTGATAAGTTGGTGTCTTTGCTGGATTAGTTGTTGACTACTTTACATATTTAAGAAGATAGGTTCTATTATATATGTCCTCATTGTTTAAATGGGAAACTGGCTCAGAGAGTTTAAACAACTTGTTCAAATCTTGGGGGAATCTACTCTAGGATTCAGTCTTAAGCTAATGTGACTACCAAACACATAATCTTTGACATTGACCTGGCAGTTTGGAAGGAGATGGAAACCATCATTGCCAAAAGTACTAGGGGTAGAGTTGATTTCAGTCAATGAGGGCTTGACTATCCAATTACAAAGTTTTGGCTTCAGTGCTGCCCTAAACTGGATTTACAATCTCCATCACTGGCATTTAGCCTGAGTTCAAGACCCTAGGGCTGGCATTTAGATTTAATAACTTACCACACACTTGGTGATGACTTAACAGGGACCCTGCTGCTTTAAGAGTAGATGAATTTAGATCGTGCAGCCATGATTCATCCCTAACACTGTTGTAAGGATTAAATGAGATAATGCATAATAACTGCCCCGTAGTCAGCCCTCAGAAAATGCTATCAATTCTATTATTCCTGCAAGACTGTACATGAGAAAAGGTCTAAATTTAAAACTTGGGACTGACACTAAGTGATTCTAAGCAAGTCCTTCATTCCCCTGAGTGTTCACATCTTTAATAGCTGTGGGGAATAAATGGATATTATCCACAGACATCTAGCACACAACAAACTCTCAGTATAAAGATGCCAACTTGACTCTGTATTTGCCTAGCTGCAAAGAGTTAAGGAAGTGTCTTAGCTAAGCTCTGATTATCCCACTGCTGTGAGGCAACCAGTAGGCATCGTGCTCATCATACAGATGACTAGACCAAGACTCAGAATGCCTAGGACTGCAAATCTCAAACTTTTAGAATCATAAGGATCCTTAGAGAATGTATTGTCAGTGATTCTTGACCTCTCAAATTCTTTATTTGAAGTCTTGTCTTCAGTTCTACTCCCTCTTGTCAGGGAGTAAGTAGGAGTGATTGGTCCCTCTTTGGTTGCATCAGGAGGCTGGCAAAGAAAGCCAGGTGGCCAACTATCATGGTGGCCAGTGACCCAGAAAATGGGCTCTGCCATCATTCACAATAAAGGTGTAGTGAGAAACAGGAAAAGACAGGGTAAAGATTCAGGAATCCTTGATTTATTTTCCCTAGTTACAACCACGCCAGCAGGAGGGACAAGTTCACAGGTTCAATAAAGCCACTTATCCATCATCCAGTGTTCCCACAGGTGGAGTTGGTCCCTGTCATCTGCTCAGACTTCATCCTGGTCCTTCTTGTTGTGGTTTTAGGAATATCAACTCTGCACAATCTCCTTTCTCTAATTCCATAATTATTTACATTCTATTTCACATGTAGATTACCTGTAAACATGCAAGGCTATATAAAAACTCCCTATTTAGTATAGGTTCCATATCAAAATTCATCTCTAATGTTAAAAAAAAGTTATGAATCTTTTTTGGAAGTTCTACAAACACATTTGGTGACTTGGCCAAAAGGACTCACTGACCTCAAAAGCAGTTGTATTCATGTCTGTGTTTTGTTACAATGAAAAGATGCACAGCTGGATCAGCGTGATAAAAACATTATTGAGGGAGTCTATCTGAGTCCAAACACAGGCTTTCAACATTCCCCTTCCAATGGAATGGTCATGGAGAAAGTGCTCCTTCCTGCAGCAATGAAATGCAGCAGCAAATGCATAATGTCTCTGTCCAAGGAAGCACCGTTTAGTCCCAGGGTCCAGGGCTTTTTTTGGAAGCTGGTTACCCAGGCACCTGGTCACTCCCAGAAGGATAGTAGGTGTTTACCATTCACATTGTTTGCACTCTAGGCAAGCTATACCACAGGTCTTAGTGCCCTAGGCATACAAAGCAGTCTTATCAATTGGTAATACAGAGAAGCCTCCAAAAGAAAAGTTCTTAGATGCCAGCTAAAGATCAGCTCAAAAGCAGGCCCATCTAATGAGCAACATCAAGCCTACTACATGAACTCTTTCTTACACTCTATGATCCGTGCCTCCTAGGGATGGACATACAAATCCATAAATCATTTATTTAATTTTTGAAATTTCATAATGGGTTAAATATTAGGACTATGTTAAAAGTAAGTTTGATGTCGGCTGGTGAAGAGTTACACAATGTTACAATACTTCCCTCTTCCATACTGGAGAATCCCTGATGTAATCCACTCTCCCCCACTCCTCAATCACACATGGACCTTGATCTCAGGCCTTCTAAACTGCCAAGTTAGCTCTCATACTTGGCTGCACATTGTAATCACCTAGGGAGCTTTAAAAGACTACTGAAACTTAATCTTACCCCCAGAGTTTTAGATAAAATTAGTCTGGGGTACAGTCTGCGATTTAAAATTATTTAAGCTCCCCAGGTGATCCTAACATACAGCCAATGTTAGGAACCACTCCCTAAGTTCAGTGGTTCTCAAAGTGTGGTTCCAAGATGAACAGCAGCAGCATTACCTGGGAACATGTCAGATTCACAGTTTCCTGGGCCCCACCCCAAGCCTACTGAGTCAGAAACTCTGGATGGGAATCCCAGAAATTTGTTTCAGCAAGCCTTCCAGGTGATTCTGATGCACTTTCAAATTTGAGAAACTTTGCTCTAGACTAAGATGTAAGTCTTCTACCAGCCCCTTAAGCTGTCGGTCAGTGCCACTGTTAGACACAGAAGGATGTCCCAAACACCAGAGTAGTGACTTCAGAGAGCCACCACATGCATCGTTTTGCTTAGCATCCTTTTTCCTCCCAAATGTCCCATCACTGTCTTTGGATGTCAGGATGTGAGACCTAGCTCATTAAACTCATGGGATCATGTACAGAGAGATGAATACGTGACCAAAGTTTGCATACTTTTACAAAGGACAAAGGAGAGGGTGTGGTCTCTGAACAGTCAAGCAGCAGTGCCTGCTACCAGAAGAGAGTCAAAAAGCAGCAGATTAGGACTCTACAAATTCCACTTTCTGCTGTGACTCTCTCTCCTCACACCTCACAGTGTGCCTCAGTTTCGTCTTCTGCAAGAAAAGATTTCATAATTCCTCCCCAGGCTAATCCTGAAAGCCTCTCTGAGGGTCACACATGATAATGTATAGGAACACATACAAGTCTGACAAAGACATTGTTTTCTGGCCTGTAGGGTTAGAGGCAGGTCCTTCTTGTTGTGGTTTTAGGAATATCAACTGTGTTGATATTCAACTGTGTTGCCTGTCCACTGCGGAGCTCACTGACCCTACCCTCCTTTTAAGATTTATATTCATCAAGTACAGGGTCTGGAAAGTAAAAACACTATCAAGTTCTTATATTGGTATCATGTCAATTCACAAAACTAATTTACTAACCACTTTACTAATTTCAATCTACATTTTCTTCTCCAATTCAATGAGATTTCTGACGCCCATGCAAATGTAGCTCTGGTTAGCCGGCATCACTACGATCAAGAGACTCCTGGAGGGATGGGTGAGGGGAAGAAGGGAAGGAAACTAGAATTTTCCTAGTACCTGTTATGTACCACTTGCCTTCCTTTTCTTATCATTTAACCCTTATTATAAACCATAGGAAGTTATCATCATCTGTGTGTAATCGGTAAAGAAACAGAAGGTCAGAGAGGTTAAGGAACATGTCCAGAAGCATACGGATAATTGGAGGCAGAACTGACATTGTGCCCAGGTCTCTGAGTTTCACATGCTTCCCACCAGCCCAGTTTCTATCACTTGCAGGTTCACCCCTGACTATAGGGCAAAGTTAGCGGGGCCCAGTAATCAGAAAGACGGATATTCCAAGACATGTGGTTTGTCGATGACTTGGAACCCCTCGCCCTACTCTGTTCAAGCCAGGTAGCAAGAGAGAACTTCATAAAGAGCCTAGGTCCCTCTCTGAAGCTCTGCAAATTTTGCTTTCCAGATCAAAATATCCCCTGGGCACCACAAAATCAAAATCTTTTGTACATGAGCAAAGATCAGTATAAATCCCTTGCCGATGGGAATCACTCAAACTAGGGAAAGGTATTTTGGAGCCTAAACAATGTTCCTCAGAAAAGCAAGGGACTAATCTATCTTCAAAGAAAATACTCTCGCTCTCCTGAGATGTCCAGCTGTCTGACTTCACATCCAGGGCAGAACACCAATGCAGCTGAAAGGCACAAAGTATGACAAACTCACCTGGATCTCCTCCTGTTCCAAAGCATGTGCCTATGGGCACTTGGCCATCTGAGTCTTTCCCTCTCTGAAGCTCAGAGGGGTTTCTGCAGGCCCCCCACTCCTGCTTCTACAAACTGGTGGGGGGAAGGCACTGCCTCAATTTTTTGCTTTCAGTTGTCAGGAGGTCTTAGCAATGATGTTTCATTCTCTCAAGGTGGTCTCACTTCAAAGTCCTTCCTGCTCATGCAACTTTGGGGTTAAAAATAATACTGTGTTAGACTTACTCATGAAATGTAACTTACCCATGGCTGCATTCCCAGAACAGTAAAGGTCATTTTATACTTACTGTGTCCATCACACAGAACTACACTTTGCCCTGAATATAAAGCAGCAGAAAATCTGGATTCAACTTCAGCTTACAGAACCTATTGGGGAATCAACCCTAACTGAATAAATCACTGCTAAGCAGCTTGTTAGTAGTATAATTTATAGGTGGCCCCTACACGCTCTGATACCTCTCCCCATCTTCCCACTTCCCTCTGTGGTACTTAGCACATCGTGTTGGTGCTGATGGCTTACTCGTCTGTGTGTCCTACAACACTCACAGCTTTTTGAGAGCTGGGACAGCATGTCTGCTTTGCTAGCAACTATTGATAATAAGCACTCATAAAAATGTGGGAGGAATGAATGGGAATAAGGAGTTGCTTGTGAGTTAAATGTTTGTAAATTCAAATCTACCTTTAGTTTATTAGTTGAACATTTTTGAAGTAACCTTAGGACAAACTTTTTTAAAGTAATTCATTCAGGCTGTATTACCAGGTAAGAGTGTGAGTAGTAGGCTGAGGAAAGCAGAAAGACCATGCCCTGAGGAAGGAGGGACAGTCACTCGCCAGGTAGGGGCTGAGTCAGCGAGGGGTCCTGAAGTCATAAGAGTGTGCAGGCAGACAAAGGACAATACACAGTGTAACCCCATAGTCTGGGCCAGCATGCTAGCAGTCTCACCATGAAGCAGGGTCAGGGTCTCTGGCTCCCAGAACATCAAGAACATATGGAACCCAACCATGGTTTTCAGTGGGACACCTGCAGTCTTAACATCTGTCTGTCTGGCAATGGGGCCGTGGAAGTTAGAGTGGAGCTGTATGTTTGATGGAGCATGTGGGTAACAGTTCAACACTTGGGAGCTGTGTGAGTGCAGGGAGAGAAAAGATACAGTCAGAAGCAGGATTTATCCCTGAGAAGAGGTGCAAAGCAGGTAGTACAAACAGGGACAGAGAGGAAGATCCAGCAAATGACAGCCCAGGGGATCATGCCTAAGGGCATAATGGAGGGTGTCCCAACCATTCTAGCCAGTCCACATACCCTTCACATCACCACTGAGAATCCTTTTCTAACATGCATCATTCCAGTGAACACACTAACATCACCAGTAAAAACTATTTCGGATGTTTACTCCACAAAACCTGAGTGATTGATCCAATATGGAGAACAGACATTTGTGTCTACCTCCATCAGAGTTGGGGCTTCTGTTTGTACCAGTAGAGCTTTTCAGGAGCGAGGCTGATCTACTGATTAGGAGGTGAGCAGCATGTGGGTGATAGTCTAACACATACACACATGTAGACACACATCCCCCTACACACAATCAAATTCATATATACACACAATCACATGTTATATTCAGTAGTACGTTCAAGTAAATTCCAGATGTCATAACTAATAGTGGCAAAACCTCAGATTGGCTTGATTGCATGGTTACCTGAGATCTTGCCTTTATTTCCAGATCTTTGAGAGTCAAGGCAAACAGCTCCATAGCTAAGTATGTGCATAAGTAGGAGGGGGATACTGTTGGCAGAGCTCTGTACCATGTGGTCCTAGGGAGCCTGAGAAACTCCTATAGCCATTCATTTACCCAACTCATAACAACTCCATGAAGGGATCATTAGAAAGTGGGATTTTTTTTTTCTTCCAACTCTGGTATGTGTTTGTTGATTTGATTTGGCTTAGAAAAAAAAATAATGCAACATTCCTTACACCCTGATTATGATGAAGCAAAAGTCTATTCATTATACTGCATTATCTAATTTAATTCCCAAAGCCAAACTATGGAGCTGATACCAAGTTCTGAAGGAGAGAAAAACTGAGATCCTGGAGGTTTAAAGACCACACTGCTAGTAAGGCAGGATTCAAATCCAGGCTGGCCCGCCTGATTCTAACCCATCTTTGTGTTTTCCCCACTCCGTGGGCTGACTTTTACATCAAGGGGCAAAAAAATGAGGAGAAAAAAGATACACAGGCCACAAAGAGTTAAGACGACACAGGAATGAGTCAAGGGAGAATATTTCCATTTTTATTGCCATTTCTGTCCATTTAAAATCTCTTTTCTTTTAGGTTCTAGACTTTTGACCCCATCTTCACTAAAGTAATGATCACAGAGACTTGATTGTTTAATTAGGAAATACAGCACCGTTATTCAAAGAGTTGTCATTACCTAAGCTATAATGGTCAGAGGACAGTCTTAATAAGAAAAAAACTACTTGACACATCTCCCTAATTTAATTGTATTTATTTTCACATTTCTAAAAATACCCTCTCTGCAAACAGCTTCTGGGCACAAATTCAAAACTATAAATTGGCCAAGCTGACAGCACTCTCCACCTCAACATCCTCATTTAGGAAATGCCCCCTAAGTCATTTGTAGCTTCTACTTTTTTTTTTTTTTTTAATACTATACTCACATAAAATTTACAGCTGTCACCTGGCGTGGTCAATATTCATGGGGCACCTGCTATGAGCCACAAGTGGAAGTAAGTCCAGGATTCATAGGTAACTCAGACACAATCCTGCTTCCAAGAGGTCATGTCCAGGCTGGGCTTCTCAGATCAGAGATCCATCCCATTGCTGATGGCACCAACACTAGTGGCCACCTGACCATGCTTTCAGAATCCACAGTTTAGGCAGAGGGAACAATAATATTCAGACCACATATCAGGAAGAAGAGATTTATTCAAATGACAACTAACAGTTATTAAACCGTTAGTAAGCAATTATTAAACTCTATGTCAAGTGCTGCTCCATGAACTTAATTCATTTATTCCTTAAAACATTATTTGTTCCATTTCACAGGTAAGGACACTGAGGCAGAGTTACTAAGGAGACAGAGAAAAGGATCCCTAGGGGTGGTGTCCCAGTGAAGAAAGTGTTCTGGAGAGGATTCCTGAGTGAGTGTTGCCAGGCAACCAGGGGTGGGAGGGGGAGAGGTTAAGGGGAGGTTACTGGAAGAGGCATTGAAAGTAGAAGAAAACCTGCATGCCAATAAGTCTATTGAAAAGTCTCTTTAACTCATCCAGGGGGTATAGATGTAAGCCCAAACTAGGGCAGGTACTGTTAAAAAAAAAAAAAAAGATAGGAGAGACAAAGAATTGTAAAAGAAAAAGAAATCAGCAGGACTTGATGGATTGGATGAGATAGGACAAAGAGGAATTCAAATGCCTTACAGAAGCTCTGGATGGGCTCCACCAACTGAAGCCAGAAATGCAGGAAGAGTGGCAGCACTGGGAGAGCACTGGGAGACAGAATGAGTTCATTTGGGGGATGCTGTTGGCTTATGCCCATAGGACATCCTAGAGATAGATGTTCAACAAGCAGCAATCCCCGTGAGTGGAGATTGGTAGACATTCCGGAGGCTGGAGATGAGAGGTAACCTATTGGCGATAGAAGCCAACATCAGTAAAGCATGCTTTCTATTCTTTGATGGGCATGGAAATCCTCTGGGGATTTTGCTAGAAATCTAGCTAACAATTCAATGGATCTAGGATGTGTCCTAAGAGTCAGCATTTCTAACAAACTCCAGTGATGTTGATGTTGCTGGTCTGGCCACATTTTAAGTAGCAGGGTAATTGAATGTTTGAGGTCCCAAGGAAGAATATTTGGAGAAAAAGGCAGCAGATTGACAACATATTCCTATAGGAACACTAATATTTCAGGGTTGGATGTAGAGACCTGTTCATGAGGATACAGAGATGAAATGGTCAGAGGGGTAAAAGAAGAAGTAGCCTGAATGAACTTTGTCTCTGTAGCCAAGGATGGACAGAATTTGACAAAGAGGTGTGTTCAGCACTGCCAAATGGGAGAAGTCAGTCTCTAGCGTCTAGTGAACACAGAACATGGAAACACTGCTCTGACTTTTCGTAGGCAGTCTCACCGACTGGCTGAGACAGAGATCTCAAGAGCTATAACTGGGCCTGGTCTACACTGCATCCCAACTGCTAACCCAGCACCTAACAAAAGGCAGGTATAATGAGCCGGAGTGTAACTCACAATTCAGAGGTCAAAGTCCAAATCCCCAGCTCTTCAGAATGTGACTGTATTTGGACATAGGGACTTTAAAGAGGCAATCAAGGTAAAATGAAGTCATCAAAATGGGTCCTAATCCTATATAACTGGTGTCCTCATAAGAAGAGGAAATTTGAGCACAGGCACGTGGACACACAGAAGAAAGACAGTGTGAGGACACAGCAAGGAGGCCCTCTACAAGGCAAGGAAAGAGCTCTCCGAAGAAACCAACCTCACCAACACCTTGATCTCGAACTTCCAGCCTCCAGAACTGTGAGCCAATACATTTCCATTGTTTAAGCCCCACTGTCTAAGGTATTTTGTTATGAAAGCCCTGGCAAACTAATGCAGTCAGTGTTCAAATATAACTCACCAAAGTGTCATGGGATACTGTGGCAGACCTGGAAACCTTGAAGGTGTTGGGTCCTACATCTTACTTCTCTGGCATCCTCTGATTCTGGTACAGCAGAAATTTTTAGGTATCCCCCCACTCCCACATGGCCACCTTTCCCACACGTCTGTGGCTCCTCCGTGAAAGATGTATTGACCATGGCACAGAATCCCAGTAGCTGAAGGCAGAGCTGTAGGTAGCTGTAAGGAGATGACCGGGGAAGGCAGTGTGGGAGATGGATTGCTCTTCAGATGGTGCTCACTCCCTACGAGCAAACCATCTGAGAAGTCTCAAGGCAGAGGGGACACTGTGCTTCTCTGCCTTTCTGCCCATGGTGACTGGTTTATTTATTTAGGACCCAGGTCTTTTTCCCAACGACTATCAGGTAGTTGTGACTTAGCTGTGCATTGTGGTCAGAAGGCAGCTGACTAGTGTTAGGAGATCTCGCCCAGGGTCCCGACCAAATCACATGCTCCAGATTCACAGCTAACAGAATTTAAATACTTCAAATGCTGCATAATCCCTGTCCAGCTGATATTTCTAAAATTGATCACATGTGGCAGTAGCCTCTACAACGCCCCCCAACAGAACTCAAACACTTTAATGTAAACAAATGAAATTCTTGCATCTAACTGTTCAAACAAGTTCCATCAGAACATAATTCAAAAAGATCACTTTAAAACAATTTGCCTGGGAAAAGCAGGTATCTTATTAAGATAACAGTTGAATGCAGAGAAAACCTCACAAAGCTTCCTCTCCACAATGCAGGATACAATAGGAGGATTTTCCAGTGTTGCTTTAAGACATCTCAGTATTTTCTTCTTCCCCAAAATGCCTGGCCCCTTGCAGGGCTCCCTTCTCAAAAGGCACATAATTAATCCTAAAAATAACCATTGAAGTATTTATGTCAAATGTGTATAGATGAAGATGTTTACGCACAGAAGGAACCACACAAGAAATGGAGAGACAAGGTTTTTATCTCGGATTCTCCTGACTCCAAAACCTGTAAGCTTTCTACTCTTCCAAGCACCTTTCTTTTTAATGAGTTACTTCCCTTCAGGGCTACCTGCAATGCTTATTTTTACAGGGATTTGCCTGAACACCATGCAGGCCTCACAGAAGGATCCACACAGGACTGGAAGTCCAGCCACAAAGGACGGAGCTGGTGGTCTCTTGATGTACCTTGCCTGGGGGACTAAAGTCATCAGTGCCCTTTGCTATGTTAATCAATAGGCCCCTAAATTTAGTTCAAAGAAGACCATTGTCTGGGATCTGAGTTGCTCATTCCACAATCGGTTCAAATGATCCCTCTGTTTACCTGAAAATTTCAGGAAGAAACCAGGGTCTTTTATGAACTATTGTCTCCATGATCAAAGCAAATCACTCAGCCTAGTGATCAAAGAGAGGCTAACTCCCAGCTGGCCTCCTTTTCCCAAACTGCACAACTCCCCCTACCTAAGCCATAATTAAAAATGGCTCTGCTCAAGAATTCTGATTACAATATATAAATGACCTTCTCACCAGCAGGCTTTGAACAAAGCCGCAGAGAGCCAGTATAAACCTTAATATTATGAGAAATTATGGTGACAGCTAATACTGTGATTTTGTAGGTCAATATGCCTTGACAGATTCTAACCTGCTAATTGGCCTTAGAATCTTGAGGGCACCCAGCCCAACCCACGTAGAAAGGGGAAGGAGGAGGCAAAGTGGAGGGTACCAAGGGGCTGAAAAACATGCCCCAAGCCTTTGAAACCCTCCCAGCTTCCACTGAGCACTATTTGCCAACAAGACCTCTGAGAGATTGTAAATTGAAGTGTCACATGGTGACATCCCGTGTCTGGGGTAGTTTAGTGAATTATGTCTGCAGCTGACACAATATGCATAACAAACGTCTTGTTTCCCAGGCTGACACCATCCAGCAACTCAGGAGATCTAAATTACCCATGGTGGTGGAGGGGGGTGAGGGCGGGCCTTCTGAGATGTGACTTATTAGAAAAGGTTGGAGCAGAGGCCAAGGAGACAAGACAACTTAGCTAAGCTTCTCCAAAGGTGGGGAGGTCAGAACAATAAGTCATTTTTGCAAAATAAAATAAATCATCCGAATCACCAGGAAAATAACAGCCGGCTGTCCTTGGTGATATGGACAGAGCATGTGCAGTGCAAAGGGCACTTGTTTACAGGCGGGCGAGGCCAAGACCTCTGAAACTGAGCCTGCGAGCAAGGACGTCAGGGCAGCACTGGGCAACGTGAAGCCATTGGAACATTCTAATTTTCCTTGCAGCTGAGGCTGCTGATGTGCGCTAAAAAAGCCAGGTGAGAGCACCCTTGGAAGTGAGTGCTCAGGGTGCAGACCTGACAGGACATTGAACAGAAAACTGCCATCAGTGTATTCACCTCAACCTCCCCGACCCATAGGTCATCAGATTTCACGACACAAGTGACCCAGCTATGGGGCTGCACTTCTATAATTCTCCAACTGGTCTAGTTGTTATCCAGCAGACATGACATGGGGAAGAGAGGTGGGCAATGGGGAGTGGATGTGCTAATTTGAGAACTAGGATGGGAAATGGACAGGAATATCAGAGATCCTAAGTAATATGCAAGTCAAGTAATATGCAAGTCGGGGAAGTGGAGCCCTGGGAAGAACAGGGCGATCAGCAGGTAACCCATAACCTCGGTTGCCCACATGGGCTCAGACCTACTCGTATTTGTCTCCAGGATGTAATCATAACATTGCAATAGCATGTACGGAGATTGCAGGTACAGACACTAAGAGTGCTACAGATACTATTTTTTTTTTAAGAATTTATTTATTTATTTGACAGAGAGAGAAAGAAAGAGCATACACAAGCATGGGGAATGGCAGGCAGAGGGAGAGGGAGAAGCAGGCTCCTCGATGAGCAGAGAGCCTGATGCGGGGCTTAATCCCAGGACCCTGGAATCATGACCTGAGCTGAAGGCAGATGCTTAACTGACTGAGCCACCTAAGCATTCCTATAGATACTATTTTTAATGTCCCCACAGGTGTCCCCTATTTGTTATCCTATCTTGCTGTTGAGTGAACTTGAGGTTTTGCAAGGAACCTGCTCAAATTCACACAGCCAGTAAATAACAGAGCCAGGATGGGAACTCAAGTCTTTCTGGTGGCAGAGGTTAGTCTGCTTGGAACTTGTTGTCCTGTACAGCCTAGGAACCACTCAGAAAATATTTGTGAATTCGCATCAAAGGGATACATGAGTGCCAAGCTGATGAATAAATAAATGAGTAATATCTTCACCTTGGAGTGTCCCTATGTTCTTCTACTCTCTGGGTCATAGAATTATTTTATATAAGTTGAGGTCTATGTGACAAAAATAAATGGTTGCTGCTATTCTATTAGTAATTAATAATAAGCAAACCCATTGTTAATAATTAATAAAATGAACTATTCAGTGCAATTCAGTGTATTTCTTATAAGCCTACCAGAACCAGGGCTATACAAGATATAATGTAGGACATAAAAAATGTTATGCAAATAATAAAGCTACTACTATCATACATTACAACAATAGGTCAAAGGCAACAAAAAATTATATCATTTGGATAAATGGTACGAGGCACTTGACGAAAGTTGTGGCCAATTTCTGTTTTAAAAATTCAAGTATGAAAATCAGCAAAGCTGCTGAGCATAAAAAGGAAATACATTTCATTGTAATAGTTGGCAGTCAGTCAGAGATAAAATATCAAAATCAAGAACCAAAAGAGCAAGCTTCTTATCATTATATTTTACATTGTTTGAGGAATTCTGTCTCAAGGAAAAAGAAATTTAAGAAAAATAGAAATATTATACAGAGAATTTTTTTTCCTTATAGGTCAGGTACTTATATATCTAGAAACCAAAGGAATATAGTAAAAACTATCAAAATTTAACAACATTTAGAAGTTCAAACCAAAGATTACCAAAATAACATGTAAAATAATTTTTTAAAAGCCTATTTCCAGTCACAACAAAAATGAGATACCATAAATAATGCTGATGAAGCTGTGTGACCTATATAAAGAAAGATTTTAAGGAGAGATGTAAAAGAAGTCTTGAATGCAAGAAAAGAGACAGACCACATGGTGATGGGGAGTGTTGCAAAGGTTTGCATTCATAAATTATTGTGTGGCTTGCTACACTTTAATAAAAATCCCAACCTGACTTTGTCAAAATGATTCTGAGGTTAACCTATAAAAAGAAAACAGGATATTTAAGAAATTTTTAAGGAGAAGTACACTATATTTTATAAAGCTATTAAATTTTAAATAATGTGACAATGGTGCAAAAATAACATCAGGGACAATAACCCAGAAAAAATGGTCCTGCTATATATCATATTCTAATATATGATAAAGAATTCATCACAAGTCAATTCCCAAGAAATCTCAGGTTTTTCAATAAACAAGGCTGGGACAATCGGCTAACAAGGCTAACAATCTGGAGCACAATACATTTAAATAATTACCTCAATCCATATATCAAAAAACACCTCTGACTAATTATAGAATATAACATATATAAGTAAAAATGAAAGAGAATTCAGTTTCATTGCTTTGTTTGGGAGGGAGAACATTTTCTACTCTAATAATTCTGTGAATTATTCTAAAAATAATTCACAGAAGGAAAGACAGATGGACACATCCTGGTGTGGGGCCCTGGCAGCACCCAGTCTGATGGATTCTTGCTTATGTCACCCTTGCTTACATTTTAAAAATCGCCTTTGTAGACAGTTACATATCAATTTAAATGTTTGCAAGGTATAAACAAAAATGTAGTGATAACAAGCAAACTAAGAAAAATAATTCAACAAATGTGAAAACAGGTAAGAAAAGCATGAAGACTCCTATAGGTGAATCAGTAAAGGAAAGAAAAATCCACCAAAAAGGGAGCTGAGTTAGTAAATAAAATATGAGAAAGTGTTCAACCTAAGTGATCATTATAGGATACTATTTTTTGCTGATCAGCCATTTTATCTGTGTATGTCTTAAAAAAATAGGGGCACCTGGGTAGCTCAGGGGGTTAAGCCTCTGACTTCTGCTCAGATCATGATCCCAGGGTCCTGGGATGAAGCTCCACATTTCCATTTGGAGCTCTCTGCTCAGCAGAGAGCCTGCTTCTCCCTCTGCCTGCCACTCCCCCTGTTTGTGCTCTCTCTCTCTCTGTGTCAAATAAATAAAAAATCTTTAAAAAAAATAAAAAAGACAGATAATGGCAAAAGTGAGGTGAGACAGACCCCATCATATATCACTAATGGTGATTTAATGGATAATTTAGGAGAGGAACAAAGCAATTTGTAAAACTTTTAAAATGCTCATTTGCATACTTTGACCCACAAATTCCACTTTGGGGAATCTATCCTAAGTCAATAATTCTGTGTAAGAAAACACTCTATGAATGAAGTTTAAATGCTGTGGTGTATAGAATAGTGAAAAATTCTAACAGTTACTTCAACTCAGAAGAATGGTAGGATAGGTTGAATTCTATTTCCCAAAAAGGTATGTGCAAGTCCTATCCTCCACCACCTGTGAATGTTACCTTTGATGCATCAAGATGAGGTCACACTGAAGAAGAGTGGGCCTGAATCCAGTACGACTAGTGTCTGTAGGAGAAAAGAAGAGACAGTGAGACACTCAGAGAGAAGGTCACAGATACATGGAGTATTGGAGCAAAGCATCTACAAACCAAAGAATGCCAAGGGTTGCTGGGAGCCATAGAAAGGTAGGAAGAACCCATGGAACAGATTCCCCCCTAAAGCCTTCAGAGAAAGCATGGCCCCACCAACACCTTGATTTCAGACTTTTAGCCTCCAGAACTGTGAGCACATAAATTTTTGTTGTTTTAAGCCATCCAGTTTGTGGTAATTTGTTACCTCAGCCCTAGAAAACTAATGCAAATAATAACATGTTTGTGTTCATTGAAAAACTGTATCTCAATGGAATAGTCAACCCCTGAAAATAAATTAAATCTGTGTAATTATTTAGAAAAAAGGGTTATAATATTTTATAAGTAAATAGACAGAATGCAAAAATCTATAAAATTATGAATGTTATATGTTAAAACAATTCTCTGATACATAGAAAAAAAGATTGGAAGGATTTCAACAAAATGTTCAAAGTGACTGCTTGTGTCCAATAAAATGTCAGTGTGTTTTCTACTTTTCCAGAGTTTTCAATTGTCTAAAATACATCCGTAATTAATTATCATAGTTGGTTGAGACTAATCAAGGCTCTCCCCATGGACTGGGATTCTCACTGCCCTTATTAGGCTGTTGACCCTTAAGTTGAAAGTCCTGTGTAAAATTGGGCTTCTATCAAGAAGAAAGAGGGTAGGATGTTAGGTAGGGAAAAAAAAAAAAAAAAAAAAAAGCCTGGTACCACATCACTGGAGGTACCCTAGGTTTTGCTAGAAGCTGTGAAGAGGAGGATATTGAAGATATAATTAATGGGGAGAAGCACGAGTGTATTTCCTGAGGAGTGCTCCAAGGCCATTTAATTCATTGGTAAAGCTCAACATTAGTATGACCAAAAACTGATCACTAAAGAACCAATCTTAGAATAACGGACAAACTAATTTTCCTACTCTTGGTAAACCAAATACTAGAAAATTCCCTACAGCTCGTCTTTTAATGATTATGTAGGATTCAGTCAATCACAAAAGTTAAGGACACAGAATCCAGTGGTATATTTTCATGATTCAGTTGGGTATACTGATATCTATTTATTCAAATGTGCATTCATTCATATTTCTTGAACATCTCCCATATGTTCAACACTGGGCTTTGAGTTCACAATACAGCAGGGAGCAAAACATCACAGTTCCGACCCTCAAATACCTTGCAATTACATTCAAGACACGGACATGAAACAGGGCATAGCATATGATGTATAATTTTGACTGTGATTGAGTGGCACAAAGGAGAGACAACAGGCACCATGGGAGTGTATAATGAGACCTATCCTGGCCTGGGGAGGTTGGGATGTAATATTCACACTGACATATGTAAGATGAGGTTAAACTGATTCCTCAAGCGAAAGGAGAAATTTGCCAAGCAAGTTGGAGAAGGGGAGTGACGGGAGCATCCTGCATAGGAAGAAGCAGCTGGTGCAAAGGTCCCAAGTCTAGAACTATTCTGACTGGTTGGAGGAACTAAGAGAAAGAGAGTGTAATTGTAAGAGATCAATGTGGGCAGTGCTTGAGATAAGGCTGGGAGTACATGTAGGGTCCTGGAGACAATGTTAACAGATAGGGGACTTCATCCTGAGTGCAATGGGAAGCCACTGAAGCGTTTTGAAAAGAAAAGAGGGTGACTTACACTTTAAATAGATCAGGACAGGGCAGCAGTAGAAGAGGGGAGACAGGAACAGGTAGGACAGCAACAATGGTGGCTTGCACTGGGAACAGATATGAGGTGCATATATATAACTGAACATTGACACAGGTTGAAGACTAGTAAACACTGTACTGCATGATCTAATAAGGTTCCCTTTTGGTCTAGTCACTTATGCATTCATCCAACATTCACTCACTACTTGAAAACAATATATTCAAATGCACAAATGCATTATTCAGCTGTATCCATCCTGTTGAGTGCATCTGCCGAGTTTTCTATACCAACAGTTATATTTTTTTCATCTTTATATTTCACCTAATTATGTTTGTTACCTGCTTAGTCTTTTCTCATCATATCCATTTTTTGGATTTTTTACTACATTCTTCTTCTTTATCACTAAATAATATTGAATGTACTTTTAAAAGTTTTATTCTGTCTATTCTTGATTTTTCACTTTCTCCTTATATATATATAGTTTTATCATTTTTAGGTTTGCCATCTGTTTCATAACCTGGGTCTTCCTCACATATTTAGTGAATCTTCTGTTCTCCCTTATGTGAGCTGGGTTGGGTGATGACCTTCATTAAGCTATGATGTCCTGTTTTATTACATCCCTATTCAAAGAATATTTACTACCCATGCATTCAGCCTCCACAAAATGAATATGCAACTGTGAACCTCTGATATTAGGTTTGGCCATGTGGCTTTCCCTAGCAAGCCTAATATTAGTAGTGACTTGTCATGGTTAATCTTGCTTTCTTAAACTTTTGCCATTTTCTTTAGAAGCACATTCCTACACAGCTAATGAAACTATAAAAATTAGAAACTTGGGGAAAATATCTAAATCAAATCTGTGGCCTGGAGCCAAGAAAAACCTAAGCCCAGCCTAGATCAGCCTAGATAGTGTCAGCCAACTCACATCCCATCACTTGAAACACCACCACCCCAGCTGGCACTCAAGTTCACAAGTGAGAAGTGAAAGTTTATTATGGAATGTCACTGAAATTTTTTTTTAAAGATTTTTATTTATTTATTTGACAGAGAGAGATCACAAGTAGACGGAGAAGCAGGCAGAGAGAGAGAGAGAGGGAAGCAGGCTCCTTGCTGAGCAGAGAGCCCGATGTGGGACTCGATCCCAGGACCCTGAGATCATGACCCGAGCTGAAGGCAGCAGATTAACCCACTGAGCCACCCAGGCGCCCCTGTCACTGAAATTTTTGTGGTGAGTTGTTACACAGCAATAACTGACTGACACATCTTATCCCTTCTACTAAGGATTTTTCACATTTTCTGGTCCATGAAGAGTATTCTCTTATTTTCAAGTGCTAGTGTTATTTATTTATTTATTTACCACTCCTCAATATACATTCATTTACTATTTTAATTTTTTCCCTATTATTAATAGGTCTTTCATGAGAAAGGGGGACATTTCAAAAACTTTTCAGGCTACCATCTTTGAAATTAAAATATAGAGAAGGCATGGAATCAGTTATGGAATTATTCTAATTGGTTTAATTAGAAATCTCTAAGAAATTTTAGATGGACCAAAGAAAAACACTTGAAGGCTCTTCCAGATCTAGTAAGAATTTTCAAATTATAGCAAAGGGCTGCTCCACAGGTGACACCACCAGCACCGCATCTGAGCACAGATACGTGGATGGCATTTCTGCTTCTAGAAGGCACCACTAGAACCATGGTCCCTGCCACCTTTGCATGCTGGGTCCTGTCACTGGTTTCATCAGTGTAGATTCTGCCCAGCTCCTGCATCTTCTCTTCTCTTGTATCTGGATTGAAATCTCATGCAATTGTTTGTGATCCAGAGCCTAAGTCACATTCCAGCAAGGGAAGTTGGAAAGGTGAATTTCTGGCTCCATCTGGGGGAGAAGTGAACCCGTCATGTAGGAAAGTTCTCAAACATAAAAAGGCAGCTACAAAGGTTGATGGCCATGTCTTATGATCACTGCTTAGTTATGTTACAGATGAAATAAAAAGAAATAAAACAAACCTATACATTTATAAAGGTCATGGACTACAGCCTTCAGTTACAAGTAATCGCAATGATACTCGCAGATGCTCGTGGCCCAGTACCCGTCACACAGCAGGCACTCAACAAATGATAAATCAGTCAGTCTATAAATAAAACTCACAAACTACTCCTATAACATGAAGCACAATTATTCCTTTATTCCAGAGTTTTAGTCTTGCCAGTGAGTCATTTGCTCTTCTGTTCACATCTCCAGCCTTTACTTTCCATTTATCACTTTTGATCTTCTGGTGGGATGATTTCATTTTATAGTACACGCTTGTCAGAGCCTCGCCAGCTATACCTCCTTATGCCTTCGCACCTCCTAGTCCTCTGGCTAATGGAAAAATGTCCATTCTAAGTTGTTGGTCTGGATCAAGAATTTAAAGAGATAGAAACATCAGTGGAACAGTGATCCTCAAAATTGTAACTTGAGGGGCATGGTAGGGAGAAAAAATTTCTGGCATTGCAAAAATGATATATCATATGGTGTTCCCCCTCCTTTTTTTTTATCCTCCTGAGCTATTGAAATTCCAAATGTGAATTGAAACAGCATAACAATTGTAAATTAATGAGTTTTACTATGAAAAGAAAGAAAAAAAAAAGCAAGAAAAATTGTTAATGTAAAAACAACCCTTGCACTTTATGTTTTGGGCAATGTTGGGTTAACCACACTTCTCAAAGTTTTTTAAATAAACATTTATTGAACACTGGCCATATGCCAGATTGTTGGGCTGTGGGGCACAGAGGTGAGCAATAGCAATGGGGTACCTACTCCAAATCTGCTGCATTTTTAAAAGATTTTATTTATTTATTTGACAGAGAGAGAGAGGAAAAAAAAAGCAAGGGGAATAGCAGAGGGAGAAATAGGTTCCCTGAGGGAGCCTGATGCAGGGCTCAATCCCAGGACCCTAGAATCATGACCTAAGCCAAAGGCAAGTGCTTAACTGACTGAGCCATCCAGGCACTCCTAAATCTGCTGCATTTGAACTTGGTTTTCTAGCCAGACAACTCCATTAAGATCAAAATATTCCTTTATTTAATAAAACAAATCAATATTGCTCTGAGAAAAAGGAAGAATCAGGAAAGAAGGGAGAACACAGAGGATGAGAAGGAAAGATAGAGATTCTTAGCTGGGGTTCTTCTGCAAGCAGAGTCAGAAACGAGGGCTTACACATAAGAAAGTTATTTTGGAAGTGTGAGCTCAGGGAGCAGAAGCGAAGAAGGGGAAGTGAAATAGAAAAAAGAGCCTGCCTGCCTTCTATTTTTCATTGGTGAAGAATAAGGTGGACCCTTGATCCCAGTGAGAAGCCTTCTGGAACGTGGAAGGAAGGAAGAACAAAGGAAGAAAAAAGGGCAGAAGATAAGGAAAAAATATAAGTTCTTGGTATTCTGATTTTTGAATCAGAAATATTAACAGAGAGATGCCTTGGTAGCTCAGTCAACTGAGCATCCAACTCTTGATTTTGGCTCAGGTCATGATCTCAGGGTCTTGAGATGGAGCCCCATGTCAGGCTCTGCACTCAATGAGAAATCTGCTTGAGATTCTTTCCCCCTCCCCCTCCCGATACCCCTCCCCTGTCTCATGCACATGCTCTCTCTCTAAAATAAATAAATAAATAATTTTCTTTAATTAATTATTTATTTTACAGAAAGAGAGCATGCGTGCATTAGCAGGAGGGACAGAGGGAGAAGGAGAGAGAATCTGAAGATGACTCCACGCTCAGCATGGAGCCTGACTCAAGGTTCCATCTCATGGGCCTGAGATCACGACCTGAGCCAAAACCAAGCATTGGAAGCTTAACCAACTCTGCCCCCTCATTCCATAAATGGAATCTTAAAAAAAAAAAAGAAGAAGAAGAAGAAGAAGCATTAACAGAAACACGACTCAAATATTTAAAGTTCTCCTATTTTAGGTTATTATACCTCACACTTACTAATTATTCTATTTGATGAGAACAACCCTTGGAAGTAGGTCTTATTCCTCATGTAGTGATGTAGTGGTGTGCCTAAAAGTGCAGACTCTGGAGTCACCTTAGGATGAAATAATGTCTCTACCACTTATTAGTTATGTTACCTTGGGCTAATTACTTATCATTCTTTTTCATTTGTAAAAATGAAAATAATAAATGCACATACCTCAAAGGGTTGTTTGTTGTGAGGATTAAATAAGTTAATATTTTTAAAGTACTCAGAATGGGCCCGGCATACAGAGTAAATTAGCTTTTATAAATGCCTGTTGTTGTTTTTTTTTTTTTTTCTGATACTCTTAACAGTGGCTAAAGGACAGATTTCAAATGCCTTCTGATCCATAAAATAGGAGAAGCTCCTGCATTAGCAGAATTACTTTGAAACCTTTCAAACTAAAATCCTCTACAAACTGTCCTAAACATGGCTATGGGCAGCCAAATGAGCAGGACCCAGCCAGGAAGACCCAGAAGAGAGGGGTGGGACTCAGCAGGGAAAGAGCGTTTTGAGCAAATGCACATTTCACTGATCAACACCTTCTTGCGGGATGTCCTCCCTAAATTGTTTCTCTAAAATGAAAAATCCTCATTCTAGGCAGGGTGCCAGGTTTTCTCTCCTCTGTACCCGATGAGAGAGTGCTCCCTTCTCCCTGGCCATTGGAAGCGAAAGTGACGCCAAAATCCTGTTTTAGTCCAAATGCTCAACATTTACGGAAACGTGTTTGGATGGTTTACAACGGATAACCCTCCTTTTACACTCCAGTTGAAAGACATTAGCAATTCAGGGGGTTCTTTTCACTGCTTCCCACTCTATTTCTTTGTAGACTGACGTAGAAGTCCCCCTCCAGCATTTCCCAGCACTCCATTGGGTCTTGAATATCTGTGAGCCCATCAACATTTAAACACTGCCCCCCAAAACAAAACAAAACAAGACAAAAAAAAAAAAAACATTGTCCCCTTCTGAAGCCTTGGAGGCCCTTTTTAGCACAATCAGGGATAGGGTGTCATTTAGAGAACAAGTACATATTTCTATAGTGGGGCCCTGGGTCTCAGCTGACCTTCAGCCCTGAAGGAGAGGATCTGGGGAAACAGCAGGGCAGGCAAGATGGTGACAGAATGTGAGCCATTTTCCCAACTTAAGAGGTATATTAAATATTGGCAAAAAGCAATCATTGCAAAATGTGTATGTGTTTATTTATTTATTGGAATGGATGTGCCCAGTCATTATTTCTTCCCTCTGGGGGCAACTGGAAGAATCATAGAAAATGAGACTGACTCATATCTTGCTTTTACAGCTTAAGCTACTCCTATCCGATCCCATAAACACAAGTTGTCTACTGTATTCTCACCAGTTCTTACACCCACCCTCGGATCGCAATCCAACTTCCATTTATGTTTTCAAATCCTAAAACCAAAATGGGCTCATGTGTTTCCTAGCAGCTGTGGCAAGGAGACCAGAGGCTCTCTTTCTGGCTCATTCCTGCTTATCAGTTTTGCCCATGTACACACACACACACACACACACACACACACACACACACACACAGTATGCTGTCTACACTTCTGAGTCAAATAATTTCACTCCTCTTTAATCAAAAACCATTCACGCTTCCAGAGAGTTGTGGAGATGATGTCCGCAACAACCACAAATCTGTCCCGTGTCCCTGACACATCCTGATCTTCCTCTTCATCCCCATCCACATGACAAGCCAGGTTTCCTATCTGCCAAGCTCTAGTCACTTCCCTGTTCCTGTCCTTATTTCTAGTGATCTAAACAAGAATTTTTTCTTTCCAATGAAACATCTCTGCCTTTTGTGTTCCACCGAATGTCAGAGCCAGGAGGTTCATTCTTCAGAGGTCAACCTCCTTGTTTTTTAGGCAGGACATTGAAGCCTGGAGAGAAAAAGTGATTTGTCTGCTTCCAGACAACTGTTCAAGTAGTTATTGGATTTTGATCCAGCATGGCACACCACTGAAGAGGGCAGAAGTACATCTTAAATCATATCTGTGAGTCTCTCTTTCCACCATCTTGGAAGAAAATGGCAGTTGACAACTTTTCAAATTTACACATCCAGCTAGTTTGTACTGGTTATAGAATATAATTTACCAATAGTCAGTTACCTGTGTGAGTTAGTGTAATCAGTGATTGTCCTGGGAACATGCATTCAAAAACCAGCTCTGCCCCTTTGTGGCCAAGGGCAATCTTATGCTCTCCAAGCCTCCACTACCTTAGTTTCTTTATCCATAAAATGGGACTACTGATACAGCACTCATAAAGTTTTTGCAGGATTAAATGAGATCCAGAATTAAAATAATAGTCAGGTCAGTTCCTATTTTATTGAGCACTTGGCTAAATGTTTTAAAATATATTTTCCAGTAGAAAAACACTAAACCTTAGAAAGGTTAAATAACTTGCCTAAGGTAACACACATACAATGTGATATAGGCAGGATTCAAACCTCATCTTTTGACAGCAACACCCACTCTTTCCCACTCCAGGATATGCTTAACATGGCCCCAGGCATTGTCCCCTGCCCTAAGTCTTCAGGGCATAAAATATAAGGATTTTTTAATAGAGATTCTTTTTTTAAAAATTCCAGTATAATTAACATACAGTGTTGTATCAGTTTCAGGTGTACATTATAGTGATTCAACAATTCTATAATTACTCAATGTTCACCACAATAAGTGTGCTCTTAATCCCTTTTATCTATTTCATCCATATTCTCTCCATCTCCCATCTGGTAATCAGCAGTTTGTTCTCCATAGAGTCTGTTTTTTGGTATGTGTCTTTTTTTTCTCTTTGTTTTCTTTCTTAACTTCCACGTAAGAGTGAAATCATATGGTATTTGTCTTTCTCTGCCTTATTTTCTGTAGCATTATACCCTCTAGGTCCACCCGTGTTGTTGCAAATGACAAGATCTCATTCTTTTGGGGGGCTAAGTAATACTCCACAGTGTATGTATATATATATATATATATATATATATATATATATATACACACACAATATATATATATATATATATATATATATATATATATACTACTTCTTCTTTATCCATTCATTTATTGATGGATACTTGGTTTACCTCCATAATTTGGCTATTGTAAATAATGCAGCAATACACATAGGGATGCATATATCTTTTTGAATTAGTGTTTTTGTATTTGGGAGGTAAATGCCCAGTAACGTGAATACCGGGTTATAAGATAGTTCTATTTTTAACTTTTTGAGGAACCTCCATACTGTGTTCTATAGTGGCTGCACCAATTTGCATTCCCACCAAAAGTGCACAAGAGTTCTTTTTTCTCCAGATCCTGACCAATGCTTGTTGTTTCTTGTGTTTTGTTTTGCTTTTTTATTTCAGCCACTCTGACAAGTATGATGCAATATCTCATCATGGTTTTAATTTGCATTTTCCTGATGGTGAGTAATGTTGAGCATCTTTTCAGGTATCTATTGGCCATCTATATGTCTTATTTGGAGAAATGTCTGTTCCTATCCTCTGCCCATTTTTCAATTGGATTATTTTGGTGTTGGGTTGTATTAATTCTTTATATACTCTGGATACTGACCCTTTATTGGACATGTCATTCACAAACACCTTCTCCTTTTGGTAGGTTGCCTTTTAGTTTTGTTGTTTCCTTTACTGTGAAAAAGCTTTTTATTTTGTTCAGATCCCAATAGTTTATTTTTGCTTTCATTTCCCTTGCCTCAGGAGACATATCTAGAAAGATGTTGCTATGGCCAAAGTCAGAGAAATTACTGCCTGTCATCTCTTCTAGGATTTTTATGGATTTAGGTCTCACGTTTAGAGCCTTAATCCATTTCCAGCTTACTTTTGTGTATGGTTTTAAAAAGTCCAGTTTCACTCTTTTGCCTGCAGATGTCCATGAAGAGACTGTTTTTCCCCATTGGATATGATATCCTTTCTTCCTTTGTCGAAGATTGACCACATAATTGTGTATTTATTTCTGGGTTTTCTATTCTGTTCCATTGATCTACTTGTCTATTTTTATGCTGGTACCATACCGTTTTGATTATTACAGGTTTGTGATATAACTTGAAGTCTGGAATCGTGATCCCTCTTGTTTTGTTCTTCTTTTTCAAGACTGCTTGGGCTAGTTGGGGTCATTGTGGTTCATACAAATTTCAGGATTGTTTGTTTTAGTTCTGTGAAAAATGCTTTTTGTATTTTGATAGGGATTGTATTAAATATATAGATTCTGGGAGTACTATAGATGTTTTAACAGTATTTGTTCTTTTAATCCATGGGCATGGAATATCTTTCATTTGTGTTCTCTTTAATTTCTTTCATCAGTGTTTTATAGTTTTCAGAGTACAAATCTTTCACCTCTTTTGTTAGGTTTATTTCTCTATGTATTGTTTGATTTCTTCTTTGATTTCTTGGTTAACCCTTCTTTGTTTAGTAGCATGTTATTTAACCTCAGTGTATTTGTATTCTTTTCAGAGTTTTTCTTGTGGTTGATTTCTGTTTTCATAGCATTGTGGTTGGAAAAGATAAATGCCAGGGCTTCAGTCTTTTTTAATTTTTGAGACTTGTTTTGTGGCCTAATATGTAGTCTATTCTGGGGAATGTTCTATGTGCACTTGGAAAGAATGTGTGTTCTGCTGTTTTAGGATGGAATGTTCTGAATATATCTGTTAGATCCATGGTGCCATTCAAAGCCACTGTCTCACTGATTTTCTCTTTGGATGATCTATCCATTGATGTAATTGGGGTGTTGACATCCCCTACTATTATTGTATTACTATTGATTACTTCCTTTATGTTTATTATTAGCTGTTTTATGTACTTGGGTGTTCCCCTGCTGGGTGCATAAATATTTACAATTGTTATATCTTCTTGTTGGGTTTTTCTCTTGATGATTATATAGTGTCCTTCTTTGTCTCTTGTTACAGTCTTTGTTTTAAAGTCTATTTTGTCTGATATAAGTATTGCTACCCTGGCTTTTTCACTTCCATTTGCATAATAAATGCTTTTCCATTCATTTACGTTCAATCTGTATATGTCTTTAGGTCTGAAAAGAGTCTCTTGTAGGCAGCACATAGATGAGTCTTGAGTTTTTATCCATTCTGTCACCCTATGGCTTTTGATTGGAACATTTAGTCCATTAACATTCAAACTAATTATCAAAAGTTATGTGCTTATTGACATTTTGTTACTTGTTTTATGGTTGTTTTTGTAGTTCTTCTCTGTTCCTTTTTTCTCTTGCTCTTTTCTCTGTGGTTTAATGGCTTTCTTTTTTTTTTTTTTTAAGATTTTATTCATTTATTTTAGAGATAGAGAGGTGAAGAAAAAGCAGGTGGGGAGACTCCATGCTAAAAGCAGACTCCATGCTAAAAGCAGAGCCCAGTGTTAGGCTTGATCCCATGACACCAAGATCATGACCTGAGCTGAAATCCAGAGTCAGATGCCCAACCAACTGAGCCACCCAGGTCCCTAGTTTGATGGCTTTCTTTAGTGGTATTGTCTTTATTTTTTGTATATCTATTACTGATTTTGATTTGTGGTTAGCATTAAGTTTATATATAACATCTTATACATATGGCAGTTTATATTTAGTGGTCACTAAAGTTTGAACCCATTTTCTATTCCTCTCCCTGCCATATTTTAGGTATATAGTACTGTATTTTATATCCTTTTATTTAGTGAATCTTTTGACTGAGTTTTTAAAATATTCTGAATTTTACTGTTTTTATGCTTCCTACTTTTCTTACTCCTGCTTATGGTATTTCCTTTCCATTCAAAAAGTCCCTCTTTAACATTTCTTATAGGACTGGTTTAGTGGTCATGAATTCCTTTAACTTTTGTTTGTCTGGGAAATTATCTCTCCTTCTATTCTGAATGATATCCTTGAAGGATAGACTATTCTTGGTTGCAGGGTTTTTGTTGTTGTTGTTGTTGTTGTTGTTGTTGTTCTTGTTGTTTTCTCTTTCAGCACTTTGAATATATCATGTCCCTTCCTTCTGAGCTGCAAATATATCATGGTCCCTTCTGCTAAAAAAATCAGCTTATAGTCTTATGGGGTTTCCCTTGTATCTAGTTGTCCTCTTCTCTTCCTGTTTTAAAATTATTTCATTATCACTACTTTTTGCCATTTTAATTACTGTGTCTTGGTGTGGACCTCCTTGGATTGATTTTGCTGGGGGCTCTCTGTACCTCCAGGATTTTTGTTTCCTTCCCCATATTTGGGAAGTTCTCAGCTATTACTCCTTCAAATAAATTTTCTGCCCTCTTTTTTCTCTCTTCTCCTTCTGGAATTGCCCATAATGTGAATATTATTACGTCTGATAAGGTTGCTGAGTTCTCCAAGTCTATTTTCTTTATTATTATTTTTCTCCCTTTGTTCAGCTTGATTGCTTTCCATTTCTGTGTCCTCCAGGTAGCTGATCCTGTCTTCTACTTCTAGTATACTATTTATTCCCTATAGTGTATTTGCAATTTCAGTTATTGCATTCTTCATCTCTGATTAGTTCTTTTTTATGTTTTCTAACTCTTTGTTGAGGGTTTCACTGAGGTCCTCCGCTCTGTCCCCAAGTCCAATGAGTAGCTTTATGATTGTAACTTTAAGTTCTCTATCATACATATTACTTCTCTCTCTGTTCAGCTTTCTTGCTATGCCTGTATCCTGTTCTTTTATTTGGGACATAATCCTCTGTCTCCTCACTTTGTCTAACTCTATGTGTCTGTTTCTCTGTGTTAGGGGAGTCAGCTTTGTTTTCTGCTCTTGAAAGTAGTAGCCTTATGAAGAAGAGGTCATGTAGTGCCCTGCAGTGCAGTGTCCTCTGTTCATCAGAATCTGTGATTCAGGAGTGTCTCCTATGTGTGTTGCATGCGCCCTACTCTTGTTGCTGAGCCACTTTTACCTTCAGTCCAGTCATCTGCAATGGCTTTTGTTGCTGTGGTGGTTGGGATTTGGTCCCTGTGTTGTTAGTCAACCAGTCTGGAGCTGCCTTGAGCTTTAGTTGAGTCAGAACAGGCAATTGCTGATGATGCAGTAGCACCAAACTATAGGGTACTTTCCTCGCATTGTCCCCTGAGAACTTTTCTTTGGTAGATGGGGCCTGCAGTCAGACAAGACCACTGTTAGGCTGAAGTCAGGCTGGTGTATGTGGTCATCTTCCCCTCTCCTCAGGACAGGAGCCACTTTGGAGTAGTGTTGATACCACTCAGGCTGCTTGCACACTGCCAGGCTTATGACATCACTTTGGATGGGCCCCAACTATATTGAAAGGGGTAGAGCCACAGGAGAACAAGGGGGCATGGCATACAATGTTAACAAGGTTTGAACAGGTCTGCTGTTGGGGGGGACCTGGAGCCAGGCCTAGTTGGAGGGGGCATGTCTGCAGGAGATTGGAGTTTAGCACACTATTAACAAGTATTGGCACTCTGCTGGTTCCTGTAGGTGTCTATATGTCTTGGCTGGGGGGCAGGGAAGGGAAATGGTGCCCACCAGCTCCTTTGGTCCTGGAGAAGTCTCCTAAAGATCCCTGCATATGTTCTAAGATTAGTAAATAAATCTCCTTCCCATATACCACAGGCAATTTTCAACTGCTGTTTCCATATTGTATCTCTGCAGGGCTGTTCATTGTGCTGTCTTTTTAAGGGTGAGGACTCCATTTCCTCTTGTCCTTCAGGCTTTCCCAGAGCTGAGCCCACTGATTTTTAAAGTTCCTGGTGTTAAGCCCTCCTGATTATAAGAACTCACAAAATTCAGCCCCTCTGGTTTTCAAAGCCAAATGCTATGGGGGTTCATCTTCCCTATGCTGGTTCCCCATGTCTGGGGTGGTTTGTGTGTTTCTCCTTTCTCCACATCTGTGGTGTCTTTATCTCCCATGGATGGTTACACAGGTCTGTTTAGTTCCCAACCATTTCCTTGTCCTTCCTACCCTCTTTGATGTGAATTCTTCTCTACATTTAGCTGTGGTGAGTCTGTTCTGCCAGTCTTTGGGTCATTTTCTGGGTTACTTACACTGACAGGCGTGTTTTCTAGTTGTATTCATGAGACAAGGTGAGCTTCAGATCTTTGTACTCTGCCATTTTCCCAGGAAGTCTAATATCCAAGGATTTTGTTATCTGCTTCCTTCCTGACAGCTCAAACAACATACACCTAAGCACCTGTTCTTCTATTGGTTCCTTCAGCCACGTATTACTTTGCAAACACTCTAGATTTTGCAAAAATTGCAGAGACATGAAAACTGTCATTACCTATGGTTCTATTGCAAAGGGGTAGTGGCATGTCAAGGGTGAACATGAGCATAGGGTATCACTTGGTTTATCTTTTTTTTTTTTTTTAAGATTTTATTTATTTATTTGACAGAGAGAGAGAGAGAGAGAGATCACAAGTAGGCAGAGAGGCAGGCAGAGAGAGGAGGAAGCAGGCTCACTGCTGAGCAGAGAGCCCGATGCGGGGCTTGATCCCAAGACCCTGAGATCATGACCTGAGCCGAAGGCAGAGGCTTAACCCACTGAGCCACCCAGGCGCCCCCACTTGGTGTATCTTTAGAGACAATTTAACTTGTCCCCAGAATAATCAGCACATTCAATTGTGACATGCAACACTCAGACAAATCTTGAATATAGAACAACCAAGTTTATTTGGGATTTCCCTCCCCACTCAGCTAGCAATAACTAGCTGGAAAGCACTCAACAAATGTCTCCAAGTTAGCTGGGTACATTAATTTCCTGGGCAGTTCTGTGGCCACATGACTCTGTTCTGCTGAGTTTTGCACTATTTTTGAACTTCTTTCCTTTTCTTCAATTCCATTTCCATTTTTCTGCATCACTATTCCACACAATTCACTGATCTGGTCTTTGTACAGAGTGCAGAGATGAGCATAGAGTGGCTTAGATAAAAACAATTAGCAAGTGTACTCATCCAAAGAGTTGTCCAGCTAATGAGATATAGGAGATGAAAGAACAAAAACCAAAGAGAGGGAGAAGATATGATTAGAAAAGATCATCAGGTCTGATGGAGGAGGTAATATTGACATGGGCTTAAGAGTTTGTTTATCTAACTCTTTTTCCCAAAGGCAAGACCTTTGGAGAAGGGAGATTCTAGCATCAGCTGTATGCTGCATCCAGAAGCTATCCACCTGAACAAATCCATTTCATATTCCTCTCTGTTATTTTTCTAACACTAAGGACAGACTCCATGGTCAAGCCAAAACAAGCATCTGTCAGCTGTACAGTTTCCAAGGTCTAAATGATTCAGTCTTAAATAACATAATGGTGAAGATACCAAATATTTAGTGTAAATTCGCCCCTTAAAAAAACAGTCCTTTCTTTTCTCAGAGACACAGTTCAGATAAAGATACACTCAATTTACATTCATAAACAGAACATTGAGTTTTACAGTTGACAGCTAATTTATGGTTAATTCAACATTTCTCTTTTTAACTCTACATTTTGCTACGTCTTATTCCAGAATCAGGGAGCACTGGCTTACCTGAGGTCCGCCCCCATGGCCACCTCCCCTGAAACAGCCAGTACAGAAAGACCTGGCCCAGGACCCTGGTCAGGCTTGTTTTAAGCTTCTTGCATATTATTCTGTTTCTCTATAGTAGAAGAAACTCATCTTCAGTTTGGGGTGGTAAGATCTAAGTCTCAAATCTGTGCTTTATGTGGGCAAGTAGAGGGAGCAGGCTCTTGAGTTCATTTTGTGAACAGCATGTCAGGCTCACCAAACTTAAGGAAAAGAGATATTTGCACTTCTAGCATCCAACCTCTCCCCTTTTCCATACTGTAATCTTGAAGTTACCTCCTTTCCTTGTAGGCAGAAGCTGGCTATCTATCTGCTGAGAATAGAGCTGATGGTATAGAATGCTATTCCAGGCCTTGAAAGAATTGTCTCACAAATAGTTTATGCTCTTTCTATATTCACACACAACTTGTACCTTTATTTTCTTAACATATTTTAATTGAGCATAAATAGATTCACTTTTAAAGCTTAACATGGTTCTAGGCAATAATATCTATGTAATCACAGCTAGATGTCCAATTCTACGTTTTAATACTCATTAAAATAAATACATGACTGCTAAAACAAGAAAAGATAATTGACTCTTTATCACCTATGGTAACCTGGCTCACCAGTGAGAATGTGCAGACCATGCTTCAGAGATTGCCTTCTGATGCTACAATTCTGTGATTATCACAGAAGAGGTTTGAATCTGCAAGCAGAAGGGAGATGTGGTGCTAGTTCAGTGAAGAAAACATAGCATAGCAAGAAAGATGCAATTTAAAAATGCAAGAGAACAGCAGGAAGCATAAATTCAAAGGTTTTTAAATAGAGATAAAAGAGCTAAGCTGATCCCTGGAGATGCAAATGTGTCCATTCTGGGCCTGTTTTTTCAGAGCCAGTGAGTAAATCTCTATTTGTATTTGAAGAGGAATATTGGTTTTTCTTTGACGTAAATAAAAATGAAAATATTTTACATGTCTCTTCTGTTTCAACAAATAGAGAGGGCATTCTCCTTTAATTTCCATCAACATCTTTTTATTTGTAGTTCTGGGTTGTCAGTAGAAAACATTGACTGTGTTTCTTCATATATATCAGAATGTATACAAGTGGCATAGGTTTTAAAGTGATAAAGAAAAAAACCACAGAATACTACAAATTTGCTAAATTCCAAACTCAGTCTTAACATGTGTGGGAAAGAAAAAAATTCCTCACTGAAGTTTTCACAATATGCTTAGCATAACCACTTAATTCATAAATAGTATTTCCTCAAAGTATTGCATCAGAACACCTATGTTCCCCCCAGAAAAACATCTGTATCATCTGTCTTGATATTTCCCATACCATAAAGGGAGCATTAAATCTGGGGAAAATGAAAGATGTGGGTAATATTGGTTTTCAGTGATCCAACTCTGCTGTTGGACACCTTTTCGCCTTTTGAAATACTGTCTCCGATCCTTATGATTCATTTCCCACATTCCCAAGGTTGTTGGAGAATCTCTCCACCAACGCGACAAAGATATTCAGAGGAAAGTCTTTGACATCACTGACGCCTCCAGGAGAGTTTGCTAGTGCTTGTCCTCCCAGGCATGTCTGCAGTTTGTCCTCACATAAAGGATGTAGAGAGCAAATGAGAGTGTGCACAATAGAAAGAGTGTCATCTTCGCAGAGTTCAAATCCCAAGTCACACAATGAAAATCGTTTGTCTTAGTGGAAGTTAACTTTCCTCTCCAACACGGCCAATTTACCTGGTATGCTCTGCTCATCATTGAAATACTGTTATACTTATTATTAGTTGTCCTGTCTCAAGCTTCTGTGGAGCACTGGCCCACCACCACAGCCATCCCAACCCTTTCCTGGGAAACTCCAGGACCACTGCCAGTGTGCTTCCAAATGGTTGCTGCCTCAGCTTTTCTGGCTGTTATATGGTTTGAATATCCTTCTTGCTCTCAAACCTCTGTGCCCCAACCTGTAAAATGGAACACTAATGCCAACCATAGGGGTTATTATGGGGATTAAAAGAAAAAAACTGAACATGTCCAACATTTAGTAAATGGTCAACATGCTAATTACCTTCCCTCTTCACTTCAAAGTGATTCAGGCTTAAATCAAAGAAAAGTTTCTCTCCCACCATTTAGAATAAGTGTTTCCAAAGCCCAGACCCAAAAGATGTCCCCTAACACACACACACACACACACACACACACACACACACAAACTGTAGGGTCCTTATCACAACCCTTTGGTAGTCCAAAGATCAGAGGGCCCTGCTAATGTCGCAATCCTTGACATTAGGCAAATCCTTGAAAATACAGAATTCCACACTACTGAAGTCAGCTCTCCCTTGTGCTTCCCTCCCTGCCTCCAAACTCCCTTTCATGGGCTGTCAGATTGATTTTGCAGCCTGTTTGAGTAAGTTGATTAGGGCCTGAGGGAGCAGCCCCATCTCTGCAGTGGACTAATGAGGAGGAGAAAGCCAACTGCTCATTCCTCTTCAAAATATGTGCTGGAAAAAAAGATCATTTTTGCTCAGTTTTGCAGTTGTTTTTTTTTTAATGTCCCCCAGTCATTTGGGCCCAAAAGTATAAATCCAAGCTTATGCTTGACATGCATTTTTCAATCAGTCTATTTTAATTGCATAAATGTTCTTTTTTGTCTAGAAGGGAAAATATAATGCATAGTTCATTGTAAAGGGACGTGGCCTTGATTGGCATAATTAAGATTTTCTGTTCAAAAGCACCTTATAAAGACCAGAACTGGATAATCACCTCCAAAAATTAAAGGGTTCTCACCCTAATCTGTATTTGCATTTTTTCTTGTCAGTAAAAAATAAAGCATAAGTTGAGGTAAAACGAAAACAAAAACCAAAACCTACTTATATTGTTATCTTTAAATATTCTCCCCAAACACTAAGGTGCAGTTTTTACATTTTTGCATGGATTGAAATACCAAAGGAGACTTTTGGGCTGGGGTGGTAGAGGCCTTCTCTCCCAAGAATTGGATACTGGGAGTGTACTTTGAGCCATCTTGCAGATCTAAAGTTACCACTGGGTTATAAGGACTTTTAATTTATTTTTAGGGAAATGTGGTTTAGCTTTTATCCACTAAAAATATTGCTTAGACCCTGATGTGTATTGAATTGTATGCCCAATAAAGATATGTTTAAGTCCAAACCCCAGCATCTGCAACTATGAGCTTATTTGGAAATCAGGCCTTTGCAGGTATAATTAAGCTAATTAGGTCCTATTGGATTGTGATGAACTATAACCCAGTGGTTGGTGACCTCCTGAGAAGGCCATGTGGAGAATCATAGACATGGAGAGCAGACACACAGAAGACACTGTGTGAAGACAGAGACACCGATCAGAGTTATGCTGTCAGTAGCCAAGGGAAGCGAAGCATTGCAAGGAGCCACCACAAGCTAGAAAAGGCAAAGACAGATTCTCCTCTCCAGGCTTCTGACAACTCCAGGTGTCCTGCTATCACCTGGCTTCCACAACTGTGAGAGAATAAATTTTTTTAAGTCACCAAGTTTGTGGTGATTTGTTAAGATAGCCTTAAGAAACTAATACCGACCACAATGCCTAGGATTAAACCAAAACAAAGATGATAAGACTACTCACTATATGGTGGGCAAGATAATATGACCAAGACACCTAAACAGGTGGGAATAAAAGCTGCCTTTTTAGGCCTGGCCTGAGGTAAAAGTGTGAATCTGTATTGAAGTCTCCTTGCCCGCCTGTATCTGTGTCTTTCTCCCCACATCAATCTCTCCTGATCATCCCCAAAGCATTCTTGCTCCTCAGATTCTGTCTGTCTTCCTAGACTTCCCACGTATAGGAATGGGAGGGGCCCGATTCAAAACCTAGGCACAAGCATTGGAGTCAAACACATTTGACTTTCTATCCCGCACACCCACTAATTAATTCTGCTTTCATTTGAATGTCAGATCTCCCTGAGACTCATTAGCCCATTTGGAAATTGGGGACACTAATAGCAACCTTACACAGTTTTGGAGAGGTTTACATAATATGATTTACATTGAAGTCCTGCCATCTACCAGTTCCTCAATAAAATTTAATTTTCCTCATTTCCCTTCCCGAGACATATGTGCTGTGAATCAAACATTGCAAGAATACAAGCCTAGAAAAGTTGGGCCAGGCAAGGAGATTAAAGGTCCCTGGGGACAGAGGTTATCTGGAACCTACCATGGACCAAGCATTCTGCTGTATATTTCACAAGTGCTAGTACAGTGAATCTTCACATATATGCTGTGAAGCAGATCTTGTCATCACCTTAGTTTCCTGGAAAGAACCTAAAGCTTAGAGTGGGGCTTATCAAGCTCAGTACTAATAACACTTTGGACCAGATCATTCTTTATACTGCAGCACTGCCCTGTGCATTGTAGGATATTTAGTAGACTCCCTGGCATCTACCCACAAGATATCAATAGTATCCCTTCCCCTAGTTAAGATAACCAAAATGTCTCCAGACATTGACAAATGTCCTCTGGGGTGCAAAATTACCCCACGTGAGAATCACTGGTTTAGGGAGATTCAGTTATTAGTCCAAAATCATGAAGCCAGTATAACCTAGACTTTCAAAACCCAAGTGGGTATTATTAAGCAAGGGGAAAAGCGGTGAGTGCTTATCCTAAGACAGAGACAATTGGCATTTACTGTTGCCCCAGTAACACTGACTTTTGATGAGAGCAGTAAGGGGTGCTCTTTATACTCAAACCACATCATGGGTCAGAAATGAGGTAACAGTAGTGACCTTGAATCAAGAAGATTCTCACAGGTATCAGGTTAGGAGCAGAAGATACAGTAATCTCTCTTTCCACAGGAGCTGAATTTTTAAATGATCTCAGAGTCAACAGCACATACATGTCCAGCCTCCCTTGCAGCTTTCATATGACTCAGATCTGGCCAGTGGATGTGAACACAAGTGATAAATTATCTTTTAGGACATGCGCTTAAATGGAAGGCATATGTTTTCCCTGTAGTCTTTCCTCTGTGCTGATGCTTGGCAGATAGATATGTGGTCAACCATCAGGGACCATGAAAACAATGAGAGTGCCATGGAGATGTCAGAGCACTGGAAAAAAAGTTGTCTAGGTCATGACAACTTTCAGAGCAGAACTAGCTGACCACCCTGGACTTATACAAGAGAAGATTGAGCTTTCACATTTCTCTAAGCTACTTTCATTTTGGGTCTCTGCCATAGGCAGCTGAGGCAATAGCTCTATCTCTCTATATAAGGTGTAAATGCCTTCAGAATGATATATTAGACCTTTTGACATTTGCATCTAATAGGGGCCATACCTTAACCCAAGCAATCATTCAATTGTTGAATCTCAGCCACCAATGAAAAGGGCTGGATTTCGGAATTGGCAGAGTATCAGTATGGAGTAGTGGTTGAAGGTGTAGCCTTCAACGTTAAGTTGGTTGAGTTCAAATTTCTACCTTCTGCTCACAAGCTGTGTGACTTTAGGCAAATTACTTGATCTTTTTCCATTTCAGCTTCTTTTTTCTTTTTAATAAAATAGGGATTATAACTGTACTTATTTCAGGATTTTTTAGTGTAGAATAAATAAGTTAGTGTATATGAAGCACTTACAAGGATTAGGACTTAGAAACAGGCAGTTTATCTGGGAGAAGGGCCCATAAAACCCAAGTGAGGAAGAGGAGAAACTGACTCATAGAAGAAAGAAAAGAGAGTAAGGGATGAATTAGACAGTAGATAAGAACTTTGGGCAAGTGAGGCTCAACCCCATTGGGGAATCTATATAGAATATTTCTCAGTGTTGTCCTACTAAAGCAAATGACCTGGGGTAATTAGCCACTGTCTTTACTTTCCACTGGTTCCCTCATTCCCAGATTTTGTCTGACTACTGGGAGCAAGCCCTGGAGGTGCAGAGAAAGTCTTTAGGTAGAAAAGATGAGAGATAAAGCTGCCTGAGGTGGGAATTTGCCAGTGTACTGACAAGTCTTCTGGGACTAGCAGTTAACTCAGGTGGGGCAACAGAATATGTGGGCAAAACATCAACAGTGTCCACTGCTCAGAGAACTGCTTGCTGAACATTATTTAGAATGCCAAGGCAAAGACTTTCTAAGAAGAGAGATTCTAATTAAACATCTTCCCAATTTGTCCAGTGGTTTGTCTTTTGAATTTATAAGGTCTATCATCTTACATCAAGGTTTCTTTAAAAACTTGGGAATGTTGGAAAAGCTCCTGCTTAATTATGTTTCAGAAGAATTAATCAAGATTGTTGGTAGCCATGTGGCTAACAAGCCATTTAGGGCCATTCAACTCCCTGAGTAATTCCTGAAATAAGTTTGCAAAAACCATCCAGCATTAATTCATATAGAGAAGGACTTATGGATCCAGAAGTAGCCTGACAAGAGCAAAATTAACGTAAACAGAGACGGAAATGTAACACGCAAGGCAAAGTGAAGAAAAAAATCTTCCTGATGGGCTTTCCAAAGCACTGGACTCTCTATTGGAAAGAAGAACATGGTCATTAACCCAGTGTCTATGTGCAGGTACGGTGCTAGCCATTTTTAAACCATTAACTCATTGGGTCCTCAAAACATTCCTATCAGGAAGAATTGTTTTCATTTTACTGATGAGATATCCAAGTCTCAGTGAAGCAATTAGTCCATGATTACACAGTAAGACTGAGTTAGCATTCATATCCTGTTCATCCCATCTCGAACTTCCATGTGCTTTCATGGGGCTTCTTGTACCTGCTTGTGCACCAGAATTATTTATATAAAAGCAAGTTTCCCAGGTTCTACTCAGACCTACTGAATCACAATCTCTGGGAACAAGCTCAGAAATTTCTAAGGTAAATGTTCCCCAAGCAATTCTAAGCAGTCACATTTGGCAACTTCTATTCATGACATATATTTATGTCGTGAATAGAAGTATATATATATATATATATATATATATATAGAGAGAGAGAGAGAGAGAGAGACAGAAGTGAATTGAAAAAAACTGTAGAAAGAGACAATTTAAAATCAGTCAACATGAGAGAGCACCCAGGGGCCAGATAATAAACAATTTTGTCCCTGCCATAACTACTCAACTCTGCCATTTGTGAAAGTAGCCATAAACAATATGCAAAAGAATGAATGTGATTGTGCTCCAAAAAAATTTTTTATTTGCAAAAAAACAGGCTGTTGTCCATGTGCCATGCTTTTGTGAGCCTTGTTCTAATGGCAGATGCTTTTTGGAGGTGTTCTGGGCAAATGGACATTCTCTGATGATAAGATACCACTCTAAAAGGAAAATTTCCCTCATTCATGTTCAAGGCCACAAGATTGAGTATACATTCATGCATACGAAAAGAATAGGCAACTACATATATTATCTAGTTCTTTATTTATTTAATATTAGATGTGAATCATGCACAACCATGGCAATAATTGGTTGAATAAATTTGTAATGACTGAATAAATTGGAGTCAAAGAATATCCTCAGATTCTAGTTTCAGAGGAACCAGAGCCTCATGGTAAAAGATTTACCTATTTTGAACCATAGGAATTTTCACAATTTGGAGAATAGAATAGGGAAACAAAAAACTTTGTTTTGTCAGCTGTGGATGACCATGAACATTTAAACCTTCTGTAAGAACACTTTATGCTTTCCTTTCGTCAATGGTAAAATGGGGAATTTGATGAGATTTATTCAATTCTCCTCTTGATGGCCCTAACATAGCTGATGCTAAACAGGAAACTTTAAGAAGATTTTACTACAGGTCAGGATACAATAAATAGAAATAGACTAAAAAGAACAATATAGATCTAGATCATCTGCTTTACAGGATAACTTTCAGCTTTCCTTCCATTCCAGAAGTTTTTTTTTTTTTTTTTTTAAACATACATCCATTCCCCAGACAGCTAGTCTCCTTAAGTCTGGCCTATGAAACAAAGAAGAGAATGTCAGAGTGGAGTGACTGAAGTCCTATTCTTAGAGTTCACATCCCTATTTGGCAATCTAAAGCTAATTATCCAGATGATAGGATCATTCTTGTCCCCAAAGAGTTCCAGTAGGGAGACTTACGGTATAATAGCATGTATACACATAAAATAATATAATAAGTGCTAAATGGAGCTACTAACCCATTTAAGCCTGGTCAGATTGGAAGGAGACTCTAAGATCATGTGACTCTGGAGCCCACAGTGGTTGACACTGTATTTCCAACTCTGACAATGACAAGAGCTAATTTGTTAGAATTCCTGGCTTCCTTTTGGCTGTCTAATTTAAAAGAGAGGTGGACACCCAGAGAGCTCACTTTTCTGAATCTATCCTAGGGAAAGGTATTCTAAACATCTTCAATCTCTTCTCAAAATGCACATCTGTAGAATTATCACCTATTCATTTATGTGAACTCTTCTTGATGCTATTTCTATTTTCACCCTGTGGTACTTCATGGAGTAACACTGACATTCTTCAGTCTTTGAAGATTGTTCTCTCCAAGCTGAGGCTCATAGTTTTGTGTATCAAGCATTTGACTCTGAAGTTTGGATTGGGTTCTACCTTCCTGCCTCCACAGTGCTCTTTGCTTCATCTATCACAGTCCTCACAACTAGACATTGCAATTACTTATTTTAGTAGGTGTGATTTCCATCATAATACTGAGGTTCATAACATATTTTATTATTTTTTTGCATTTCAAATATATAATCAGAACTTTCCATATATAGTGTTGAGAAAGTCAATTGCAACCATCATTTGGATGCTTCTACCCACAATCTCCAGCCTTAAACTATTTAGAATATTCAAGAGGGTCCTTCTGGTCTTTGGTCCACAGGCTGTCATATGTTCATCATCTAAGGCCATAAGATTCTTTGGGCAGGACCTTACAACTTCTGTACCAGTCTTGAGCTCTGGATCTTTGCAAATGCAAATTTGATAAATTCACAATGGAAAATTGATATTAAAGGACAAACAGCAGTCTCCCATAATAGTCATCAACTATTTCTTTTTTTTTTTTAAGATTTTTATTTATTTATTTATTTGACAGAGATCACAAGTAGGCAGAGAGGCAGGCAGAGAGAGAGGAAAAGAAGCAGGCTCCCCGCTGAGCAGAGATCCCGATGCAGGGCTCGATCCCAGGACCCTGGGATCATGACCTGAGCCGAAGGCAGAGGCTTTAACCCACTGAGCCACCCAGGCGCCATCTGTCATCAACTATTTCTTAATTTTACAGTTCTAGACATTCCCTTCCTTCTAGGAATTTAGCTCACATTCTCCCTGCACGCGCGCGCACCCACACACACACACACAGTTCCCTCTCTGCATCTCTCCAGTGTAGTTATATAGCAATAATTGATCTATTCAGTTTTCAATATTTATCAGAATGATTTTGTACATGTTATTTATACCTTAATAGGTATAATATTTGAAACATTTTATTTACCCTAAAGTTTATAATTGCCTTACATTTAATTTGCTAAATTTTCTGTTTATCCATCACAAATGGATAAATGGATAAACAGAACTTTCCAAACCATCTGAGAACACATCCATCGGTCACATCTCAGTCAGAAACCATCTTCCATAGCTCTCCATGCTTCAGCTTCTCTGGCACTTGGGTGTTCTTGAAGGTGGCTATGGAACTGTCCTTCCCATCCATTCTTACTCTGAGGTTTAAATTTACCCTCCAGAATCCCACACCTCCCAGTTTCTAATCCTACTCCATTTTGGTTGTGAATCATATTCTTCTGAGAAAGGGAGTATGAAAAGGGAAAATTCTTAATATCTCAAGTGGCTGAAAATATCTTTGTTCTAGCATCACATTGGAATAATCATTTGTCGGACATTGAGCCCTGGAATGAAAGTAACACCTTCTGAATTTAAAGATGCTCATTTGTCTCCAAGACTCTAGTTCAGCTTTTGAGAAGTCTGATTTCATTCTGATTCCTGACACTGTAAGTTTGTTCGTTTTTCTCTTTGGAGGATTTAAGATGCTCTTCTTATCTCCAGTCTTCTGAAATCTTATTTTAAGATGTCTTGATAAGGGTCTTTTTATTTTTATTCCTTGTGTTGTGTCCTTTAAAATCTGGGAGATTTTCTTACTTGATTTCCATGGATTCCTCCTCTCATTTTTCCCTAGTAGCTCTACCTGGAACTTTCCTCTGCTTTTTCCACTTCTTTGTCTCTTTATTCTATGTTCTGGGAGATTGCTTCAAGTTTACCTTCCAACTATTTCACTGAATTTTAATCTTCCTAATATCACATTTTTTATTTGCAAGAAGACTTTTAAAATTTGTTATGTTTTATATTTATTTATTATGTTGTTAGCCAACATATAGTACATCATTAGTTTTTGTTGTAGTATTCAACGATTCATTAGTTCTGTATAATACGCAGTGCTCATCACAACACATGCCCCGCTTAATATCCATCATCTAACTACCCCATCCCCCCAACCCTCTCCCTTCTGAAACCTTCAATTTACTTCCCAGAGTCAAAAGTCTCTCATGGTTTGTCTACCTCTCTGATATTTTCCCCTTCAGTTTTCCCTCCTTTCCTCAATGGTCCTCCATGCTATTCTTTATGTTCCACATATGAGCATACCTTTAAAATCTTTTCATGGATATAATGTCTTGTCTTACCTTCCTAAAGAATTAGTATTAATTATTGTGATAAATTTTCTTCTAGTTACATTGTTTCTGTTTCTTCTGGGTTTCTTTTTGTTGATGGCTTGTTTGGGTGCCTATTTTTTATATTAGATGCTTTCTGCAAATTTAAGATGATCCAACTCTTTTTTGGGAGTGAGGCATTAAAAAGTTACCTGGAACCTCTGTGTGTTGGAAGGTTCACCAAGTAATGGACTTCACCACAGAGTAACAGGACTTGGACCTGGCCATTGTGCAAGACCCCTCTCTGTAATTATCAGTATCTGCAGATTTTTTTTTTCCAGGCTTGCTAGTTTCTACCCAGAGAATCCTCTACCTCCTGTGAGGGGCTATAGGTTTGTCTGCTAGCATTCTTAACACCATTGGGAAAAGGATACAGAAATTTTCACAACTAAATATGTAGACTCCCACTCAATCCACAGTTTGTTTTGTTTTGTTTTCTTTAATTATAGTGCTCCTACCTTTTCTTACCTGTGTCTCAGGTGTCAGAGTCCAGAGTTTATCTGGTTTAAACTTTCCTGAGAGTGAACCCCCAGTTTTCTACCAGGTGGGACAGGATAGTTACCTACTTGGGGAAAAGATCTAGCCTCTAACTGTCCCCATAAGAACTTTTAAGCAAGCTTCTTGCTTACAGCTTGTCACATTCCCTGTGTCCTAATGCTACCTGATGCCATGAGTCCCTGACCTCTCCAGGATTTTGTAGCTTGATCTGTTTCCTTCTTATCTTTACCCCAGTGGGCTCTTATGGTTCAGCTTTCCCAGCCACAGAACCCAGTTACCAGCAGTAAATCTGCTCTTCAGCTTTTAGAAATGTTTTGAGATTTCCCATCTGCTTTAGTCTCCTATCTCATTATCTTGGACTCTACAATTCTATGCCTTTTTTTTTTACCCTTTACTGTGACTTTTGTTAGGTTTGGAGACAAAATGATGTAAATACATATTTTTGATTTGTCACATTAAAGTTGAAGTGTACATAAACATCATTTTTCGTGGTTCCATCATGTTTATTAGTAGATGCATTAATGTTCACATAACCATCACTCAGTTGTTAGGTAGTCAAATTGTTACCTATTTTTTTTTCTTACCAACGCTAAAAACAACACACTAGTGAATCTCTTTACGCATGATGTTCTTCTTACCTTTGAGATTGCTATTTTTTTAAGATATATTTTTGGAAATATAATTAATGGCTAAGTTCAGAGGTTTTCACACTTCCTTGGTAAGAGTTTTATTGGTGAACATACCTACCAGCAGAACATGGGAGCATCTGGGTCTCTCCAAGCTCAGGAGCATGTGCCTTACAAATTGCTCCTCATATTTTAAATCAAGACCATCCTAGAATGTCAGGGAGGGGGTTCTATCTTTAAAAGCAAGACTTCTTCCTATGGAAGGAATCAAAGTGGAATCCTGAAGGAGAGCAGCAAGAAGAACTCCATGAGCTGCAAAGAAGTCTTTAAGGGAGCACATGAAATCAACACTGTACAGAAAACAAAATCTTCTCTGCAAAGAAGACTGAGCAGTGAGCTAGTTGCGCTTGATTTCTTCATTTCCCAGTCAAGCTGAGATGTTCTTTAGGAATGTAAATGCACTGCTTGGAGATCTATTACTGAATGTTGAAGGACTGTCCAGAGGAGCCAAAAAAAAAAAAGAAAAAAAGAAAGAAAGAAAAAGAAAAGACTGAACCTCAAGTACCTGGAATTCCCAGGAGGAGTTCCAGGGCCAAGGAGCAAGACAAAGGGCTTGAAAGCCAAAGAGATTTACATGTGTAACAATATATTCCACCTCTGCTTCCTGGGCCTTGGTTTCCTCAACTGGAAGATGGAAATAGCAACACTGTCATGCCAGGCTGTTATGAAACATGGGAAGGAGAATGTTGGTGAAGGCTTCTTCTCAGGATTTCCTTGCAAAGTTGAATGATCACCCATTCTTCCTCAAGGATGCTTGGATTTGCAAGGAAAATGTCAGAAACCCCATCTGTTGTGATTTTACATTGCAGCTTAGTAAATAAATATCACTGATCTGGTGATTTCTTCAATTTTTAAAAATCACTGGCTCTAATAAGCTAATATCTTAAAGTGTTTGTGTTTTCTTTCCCTTCTGCTAAGAGTGTCACTCCAACACTTTACCTATAAAAGATTTGCCATCCCCCCAAAAAAGATGTGTCCCCAGTGTCAGATGCTCTCCAGTTGTTCATCATGTGCCAATAAGTTTGTTATTAGGCTACCCGGGGTTTTTGTTTTGTTTTGCTTTGCTTTGCTTTGTCTTGATAGATAGTTAATAAAGTAACAAGGTGGGGGATGGCGTGGGGGAGTGCCTGGGTGGCTCAGTGGGTTAAAGCCTCTGCCTTCGGCTTAGGTCATGATCTCAGAGTCCTGGGATTGAGCCCTACATCAGGCTCTCTGCTCAGCAGGGAGCCTGCTTCCCCCTCTCTCTCTGCCTGCCTCTCTGCCTACTTGTGATCTCTGTCTGTCAAATAAATAATAAATAAAAATCTTTAAAAAAAAATAAAGTAACAAGGCACAACACAATGGCAAGCTGGTGCTTCCTCTCAACAGCTCAGAAAATCCCAAGATTGATGTGCCAAGAGTGTTCTTAAAAGCTAGAACTTACACAGCTTAAATCAGATGTGACTCTAAAACCTCCTATTAAATCTCAAGTGAGTTATTTTAAAAGTAAACTATAAGTCTACTATAGCAGAGAAGGCAGTATTTTATCAGGAAGCTCTGGGAGACACCCAGATCACTCAAACAGAGCTAGGAAAGCCCAAAATATATATCACCAGATTAAATACTAACATGTCCATAAAGATAACGGTGCATTTCTAAGACTAACAACATGCTATGGGCACCCAGGGGTTAACAGAGTTGGATGTGAAGGAAGATATTGGTAAAGACAATTTATATGAGCAATAAAAGACACTGAATAACTCTTGGCATGAGATATAATAAATGGTTTTGTTGAAAGATTTATATGACCAATCCCGAGCTGAGGCATAATATTCAACTTTTTTGCTGGTTATGGTACTAACAGTGGATAAAACTTTTTGCAAAATTAAGATAAAATATATATGTACATTTCATATACATACTAAGTTATATGATGCTATATCTTGTATAGAGGTTTCCTACCCAAAATTATGTACATGATAGAAAAATTAAGAAGCATTTGTAATGCATAGAGTCAGTTCTTCCTATCCACTGCCTCCCTTCACCTCTTCATCCTCTTAACAGGCAAAACTCCCTAAAAGGGGTTTTATAAAATCTTTCTCAACCTCCCCCTAGCTTTACATGTAGATTCTTGTATACAGGCTAAAGATGAGAGAGCACAGAGGAGGAAGAGAGTATGGAAAAAAATTATCCAGTAACATGTAATCAAAAATTTCTGCTGTCTCCCAGACTCCTGAAATCTTGATAGGATTAGAACTCTATTTTATGACCTATAAAAATCCCAAAGCTTTCTGCCAATATTAAAAAAAAAAAAAAGGAGGGATGTTGACAATTATATTCTTATGGCTTCTCTGCCTTCGAGATCTTGCTTTTGCTGAAACAGTGTTCTACAACATCCTAATCCAGAGGTGAAGTTCAAACCCTTCCCCAACTTCACCAACAATGACAACATAACAGCTCACAATCTATGTGCAATCTATGAGTGCACGTGTGTAGTGCATTTCATTGAATATTTAGAGGGGAGCCAGGGAAGAGGGAGAAGGGGTTTACATCATGGAAAAACAAGCAATTTTAAATTGAGCATTAGAACAAGGTTGTTTTTTAAATCTCCTTTGGTTGTCTCAGTACTGTGGAACTTCCACAGCTCACTCCACCACCACCTCTACTGAGGCTCTCATGGACTTTTCTGCCATTTTCCTCCTCTCCTCCTTTCGACACGTGAATTTGGGAATTCCTCTCTCAAGTTTGTGTGTATGACAACCATGCTCTCTCCATCCCTGGCTCCATCCAAAGGTAGCCCCAGCAAATGTTACACATCCAAACCCGTCTACTGGACAGATTCCTTGTTTCCCTGGAGGCAGGTGCCCCACAAAAGTTTATACTCATTCCTTCCAATGAGAGGTCTGGCCCCACCAGCTGACATCCAGTCTCAGCAAAGCCAGTAAGCCACACACAAAAGGCCATGCTAACAAAGAAAGCCCAGGGGCAGGTGGCTCGTTCCATGCGTGGCTTCTCTATAATTCATGCTTTACTGTCCCACCTTTCTCTGTGGGCTGAAGCTCATGACCATTGTTTATCTCCTGCAAGTGGATGAAGATTTCATGACCCAGAGCAATCAGCCTAATCTCAGTCTCTCATGGAACCACATCCCAGCCGCAAAAGCAACCAGGTAGAATTGGCAATCATACACCTCTTGGAGGACTTTAACAATGATCAGATTGTCAGTCCATGCTTCTTAAAATTCTTCTTCCTTTTTTTCTCCTCTTCATTACCCTTATACCCCACCCTATCTTATTTATATCTACAATCTTCAATGCCAACTCTCTGTTCAAATCCTTTCAAAGTCCAAGACTCCATAGTCTTGTTCTTGCCTTTATTCACCACCCTGGTCTCAGACTTCTTTATTTCTGGCTCTTTTTCCATCCTGCAGCATAAAGTCCCAGCAACTCAGCAGGAATGAGGACTTTTCCAAAAGGGTGGAATAGGGGAGGGTTTCCCATATTCCCCATTTGAGTTTCTGCTCATACCTTCATTATCTCCTTGCCTTAGAGATGTGGCCTCTTCTTTTGACCATATATCAATCCTCTATGCCCCTCACAAAATCCCATAAATGAGGTTTAGTTCATTAGCAACATAAAATTTGCCTTTCATTTTCTGAATTTAGAGAGGACTGGTCATTTAGCAATACAATGTCCTATCTTATAGAGCCGAGGGAATGAAGTAGGGGATGGAAGAAGAAAGCAAAATGTGTATGTCTGTTAATGGTCCCCTGTTTGACAGGAGGAGGGGATCTCCTCAATATGCTCTGAATTCTTGGGCAGGGACTTCCCCAAAACTGCAAATTGCTATGTTGGGTGTGTCCTGTTTGTAAGGGCAGGCCAGAAATTAAAAGCATTCTCTAGAAGCTTAGCAATGGAATGATAAAGTCTTCCTAGAGGGGCAAAGCAATGAGAAAGAGACAAAAAAAGGACATTATAGAAGAAGGAACATGGAGCTGATTCTTGAAGGATCAGATTACTAAGTGAAAAAAGAGGCCAGGTTACTACATGGAAAGGTACATTTTGGGGGGAGGAGTTGTATGGGAGGAAGAGATCCCACAGGGGAGCTCACTGGTCCCATGAGTACCAGTTGGACAAGTGATTGGTCTTTATGTCTTGAGTATTTCCCTAGGCATTTGTCTGCTTTCAACAGGAGGGCCCTTCAGGAAGGCTGCTCAGGAGCTGGCCTTCTCTCAACCTTCATGGTTCTCTCTATTTTTAGCAGTAACATTCCCATTTGGAGAAATATGGAAAATATGGAGAAACGTGATGGAAAAATTATGTCATTGGAATGTGTTTCATCAAGTTTGCTATTGTAAATTATATTAAGGTCAGTAGTGATAATTTTAGAACTGAAGGGGCCTCAACATGCTTATGGTCACACTCCCAGTCCTGACCTGTCTTCAAAGGTGGGCAGACCTTGCTTGAAACCTTATACTCCCACTTCTAGCTATGCAACCCGAGACAGGTCATCACCTCCCTGAGTTCATTCTTTATCTGTGATACGGGAATAATAATACTCAATCCACAAAGTACGATGAAGATTCAATAAGATAATGAACCTCACTGGTTTAGCACAAAGTGGGTGCTCTAAAAGAAGGCAATGACCATGATGCTTTGGCCTTTTTGAAGACGAGATAACTGAGTCCCCATGAGATAATTCATCTGTCTTCTAACAAGTATCTATTTAAGCCACTTTTCCTTTAAAGTTCTCCTTAAAAATGTGTTGTTTTTTTTAAGATCTTATTTATTTATTGGACAGAGAGAGATCACATAAGTAGGGGGAGCTGCAGGCAGAGGGAGAGAGAGAAGCAGGCTCCCTGCAGAGTAAGGAGTCCAATGCGACACAGGGCTGGATCTGAGGACCCTGGGACCATGACCTGAGCAGAAGGCAGATGCTTAACCGAATGAGCCACTCAGGTGCCTTAAAGATGAATTCTAAGGAAGGGCTGATAGACTGAGAGTCCAGTCTCCATAATCAGACTATTCTGTGATGGGCTGTGTACTCAGCAAGCACTAACAATGAGGTCCTGGGACCCAGGACTCCTCCTCCAACTCCTGTTCTGAGGTAGTTTTCAGGAAATAACCATGTGAGCTAGAACTTTCAAGGATTTTTATTACAGCCTAAAAAGACATACTGGTCTGCCCTCAGAGTCTCTGTTGTTGCCTTCAGATAAGAACAAGGGTAAAGTTTCTCCAAGAAATACAACCCTCTCCTCCTAAAGTTTCTCATGCAAAAAAGCAATGCTATCCCCCAAGGAGTGGGAAAGGGGGAAGAAACTGAAGTTGAAATGGGAGCTTGCAGGGAATTTAACCTGATCCTGTTGTTTTACAACTTCTCTCCAGGCCTACTAAAGGCTCTCTCACAACCTTTCACCCTGAGGCTGGTCTGTATTTTATTAAAGGAAATGCACTCCTCATTCCACTCTCCCCTGGATGTATGCAGATGCTAACCTGTTCTTCAGACTTCTTCCCGGGAGTTCCTTCATGAGACAACACCACAGGTGATACACAGAAATCATTGTGATTTGTGGTTTATTTGGTTGTTTGTACCTTTCTTTGTTCCACAGGGATTTGAAGCAACTTTCAGCAAAAATCATTAAGATAATTGAGGAAACAAACAAACAAAAAAAAACATACTACTATGATCCAAATAGCTTCTACAGAAATAAGAATTGAAAATGGAGGCCAGTATAAATTTAAATGAGAAAAATTCAAGGTTGGAGAGGGTAGGAGTCATCATCCACATTGGCCATAAATACTACCAGTCATACAGAAGCATCTTCACAGGCGGTGGCTCATGGTGACTTCTACTCATGGGCACACCCTTTCCTCTCTGACTCTTCCTGCTGCTTTCTCTTGCCTTCGGGAGAGGCAGCAGATACTGCAGTGTGGACAAGGGCACTGGATGCTCTGCTCTTTTATAAGTCACTGTGTGGTTTGAGGTAAGTCTTTTGCCTTCTCTGGGCTTCAGTCTCTTCATCAGAAAAATGGGAGAGATTAAAAATAAAAGAGATCAAGCCATTTGTTCAAAATTTAGTAATCCTGTTCCCCTCTTGACAGACACATGATAGAAAGAATGGAAGGGCCTCCCCACTTCTTCTTCCCCAAGCCTCATGGGTTGCCAGGGGAACAAGCCCCTTTGTGTGGAGTTCCAGGATCCCAGGAAAAGGTGAGGCAGGAAGGACCATGGGCCAGCTGAGTTAGTGGCTTCAGTTCCTGGTTTTTTATTCTAAGGAGGGCAAGGCAAACTGGGCAGAGAGCAGCACTGTCCAATAAAAACAGAATTGTCACTTGAACAACATGGGGATTGGGGCACCCACCCCCACACAGTCAAAAATCCATGTTTAACTATTGACTCCCCCAAAACTTAACTACTGGTAGTCTACTGTTGACTAGAAGCCTTACTGATAATCACAGTTTGTTTGTTATACATACTATATTTTGTATTCTTAAAATAAAGCAAGCCAGAGAAAAGAAAACGTTATTAAGAAAATCACAGGGGTGGGGTGCTATGGTAGCTTAGTCGGTTAAGCATCAAACTCTTGGTTTTGGCTCAGGTCATAATCTCCCAGTAGGGAAATCGAGCCCTGTGTCGGGCTCTATGTCCAGCACGGAATCTGCTTCAGATTCTTTCTTCCTCTCCCTCCTCCTCAGCTCCTCCCAGCTTACACAATATTTCTCACTCTCTCTCTCAAATAAATAAATATAAATCTTTAAAAAAATCACAGGGAGCAGAAAATATATCTATAGTGCCATACTGTATTTATTCTAAAAAATTACACATGTAAGTGGACCTGCACAGTTCAAACCGATGTCGTTCAAGTGTCACCTGTAATGAGACCCAAGCATGAATTCTCACTTTTCCAGTGAATACCTAACACTTTAAGGAGAAAAAAAAAGGAGGAGGGGATACCTGGGTGGCTCAGCTGGTTAAGCATCTGCCTTCTGCTCAGTTCATGATCCCAGGGTCCTGGGATCAAGTCCCGTATCAGGCTCCTTGCTCAGTGGGGAGTCTTCTCCCTTAACCTCATTCTCTCTGTCTCTCTCTCAAATAAATAAATAAGATCTTTGACCAAGACAAATTTAACGAGTAAAAATTTTTTTAATTTTAATAATGTTTACTTACTCAACATATCCAAAACATTATTTCATCATCAGATCAATATAAAAATTATTATTAATATATTTTACATTTCTTTTGTACCAAATCTTCAAAATACAGTGTACATTTTACACTTACAGTACATCACATTTTGGACTGACCACAACTCAGGTGCTCAACAGAGGAACTTCCTGGGGCTGGGGGCCACCATCTTGGACAGAGGATTTTGCTCTCTGAGGGGAAAACAATTGGCTTATTATGAAAGAGTTGGAGTGCATACAAGGGGAAGAGAGTGTGAGGATTCACCAGGGGTGGAGACTGGGGCTTCACCTTCAAATATTACATCAGATATTACCCATATTCAGATTTTACCCAAGCAGGACCTCAGACAGAGCTTGTGTAGAGGCTCCCAGAGAGAGTCCAGAAACCAAGCATGGGGATTCTGGGGGCAAGTGAGGGTCCCTGAGGCACGATGTTGATCTGGTTGAGGCATGTCTCTGAGGTCGCTGGCAGCAGAGATGCCTCAATGGATATTGCATGAACAGCTTCTGAACCCTGAACTGGGCAGCAGAAGGAGCACAGCCATCATGGGATGATGGGCCACTTAACCCCCTGTCCCTATATTATAGTGTACAGAAGCCCCAGTGCAAGCCCTGTCCAATGGCTGCTTTGCACTTTTAGTGGACCTTAGTGAGGCGGGACTCAGAGCCAGAGTTTATTCAATTTAGACAAATTCAGAAGTATGACATTTTATCCACCTCTAAAGTTATGCAGTAATTTATCCTTGTTTTATAAGTCCTAAAGTCCCACTTCACATCTTTTTCTTTTCTTTTTATCCACAAAACAGGAAGCTTACTGATAAAACAGTTCCAAGAATAAGATGCACAGAGTCTGACTCTCATCTGACCATCAACCAGTCATGCCCTATCTTCCCACCGGAAATCTTTGCCTCAGATTTGTCCAGATACTAAAAGCATCAAGCACAACTGCCTCTCAGAGGTCTTCCTTTCAGAGGCACCAAATCCTCCTGCTATTTTTATCTCATATAGGATGAGAGGCATTAAGCTGGCCACAGAACAAGTGGTCCTCAAAGACTTAAAGAGAAACAGTCATAGTCTCAAGTTCCCTACTCCCCATCCATCACTTACTGTGGTTGCCATCATGTATGCAGAGATACTTCAGGCAAACCATCCTGTTGTTGTAGCTGGAGATCTGATCTTAAAGCCCTATAAGCAATTTTCCATTGCAGACTAATGAACCTCCAGTGAACACTGAAACTCCTTTACCTTCATCCTTTTAGCTTAAATCTTGGATTTATAGCTTTTGGATCTGGACACAATAGAATTGCATGGGTAACTTTCAAAACATGCCAGTCCCCTTTCTCACCCCCAGTTTCTGGCTTACTTGGTCTCCAGGCGATTTTTAATGAACAACCAAGGCTGAGAAACACTGACCTAAACTAGAAATGGGAGATCTGGGGACTGCTTCCTTCTCCTATTTTCCTTCCTGCTCCCTATTCTCAAGAGAGGGTTATTCCACCCTCCCCCAAGTGGTTGGAATTCCAGATCCGGTATACATCAGTGACCACACAGCATAAAAATAAGGGCAGTGCTTCAGAGGTAGATGCAAGGGTCTGCACTTCTATCCCTGTCCTTGCTAATCCTGTTGGGTCACACTTTCAAGAACAAGGCATTCAAGTGTATCCCATGGAATAAAGAATTGTAATGTCATCTCTCTTCACTGCCAGAGCTCCACCTCTTCACACCATGACCAGTTATGCTTGTAACCCTGAATGTGTCACAGTGATTCTACCCAGGGATGTGGCTGGAGAAGTTCTGTGCATTTAGTAACTTTACTAAAGACTTTGGTGGGTCCAAGCTGGAGGCCACACCCACAGAACACATTTGCCATCCCACTGGATCTACTCACCAGCTTTTTTTATCATCTTCTTGTCCACCTCCCCCAACTGCAGACACACACTCCTGAGTCATGGTCAGGGTCTTCCCTGGTCTTGGTGAAAACAGTCCCAGCTATGTTCAGCCCTGCTTTGAGGTCTGCCTTTCTAACCCATGAACTCTCCTGATGTCCTTCCTAAGAGAAGATCTGATCAAGAATGAGTTCTCTGTCTTGTTGCATATAAAGCAGAGTTGTTCTCATGGGAAAGGGCAGGAGGTCTGAATATGTGGGTGCACTGGACCTTCCCCAACCCCAGGAGCTCTGAATTAACTCTGCAGAGCCCTCTAGAGGTGGGGATGCTTAATACCTACCCTGGATGGTGCCCCACTCTGCTCTGAATACTTCTTACCAAGACCTCATTTTACTTTCCATGAATGCCAGATATTTTGCCTTCATGGGTCCCTTCTTCCATGAAAATAATAATAGTATAATAATGTAAAATTATATGTTATGACAGCACTGGTAAAGATGAGTATATTAATACAATGTGTTAAAAACACTTTCTTCTAGTGGAGATGCAATGTCAGGGGGAGGTTTGGAGGGGTAGGAAAAGAATAAATGAAGTAAGAAGGGATCTGGAGGGAGACAAAACGTAAGAGACTTTTAATCTCACAAAACAAACTGAGGGTTGCTGGGGGCAAGGGTGTTGGGAGAGGGGTGTGCGGTTATGGACATTGGGGAGGGTATGTGCTATGGTGAGTGCTGTGAAGTGTGTAAACCTGATGATTCACAGACCTGTACCCCTGGGGCTAAAAATACATTATATGTTTATAAAAAAATAAAAAATAAATTTAAAAAAAAACACTTTCTTCTACCTAAAATTTCATTTTTTCCCTTCTGGCTTTATAAAAAATTAAAACATTTTCCTGGGCCCCTAAAGTTTAATATAGCGACCCCAGCCATATGCCTACAATGTCTAATGGAAAAGTTAGCCCTGCTTCAGACACATTCATCCATTTAATACTCATAACAACCCAACTGACAGATGAGGAAGCAGAGCAGAGAGAGAGTGTGACCTAAGTCACATAGTAAGTGGTAGAACTGGGTTTGAACCCAGATCATCTGGCCCAATGCAATAGTCCTGACCACTATACGACACCATCTCTGTCCTTTAAGTGTTTGGGGCAACTCTTCCGTGCTCATTCTTGCTACAACAAACACTCACAATACTTTGTGTATTAGTAACAGTACGAGTAAGAGTGGGAATTGCTGGGTTTGAGGCACCTATTATGAGCCCTGCATGAAACTGCTAGTATGACCATTGATCTCTCTTTAAATCCTCTCAACATACATACATACATACATGCATATCACATTAATATCCCTAGTGCCAAGATGAGGAAACAGAGAAGTTAAGGAAAACTAATTCAAGGACATATAGTCAACAGCACAGCCGAAATTTAAAAACAAGCCTGTCGCCTCAGATCTCTTCACTAAACAACACTGTAGTGTATTAGGACAATATTTTCATTTCAAAGCATTACCATCATGTTGCTCCTACTATCTAACATCTGACATAGCTCTATGTGCTTTGCATGAATTAACTCCTACCAACCTAGGAGCAAAGTCTTCTTATGATGCCCAAGTAAGAGATAAGAAAAAGAAAGCACAGACATTGAAGAGACTCACTGTCTTTAGTCAGGCTATCCAACAGAGAATCTTTGAGGAAATTCATGTGCAAGTGATTTCTTAAGAGAAGCAGAACAGGGCAGGAGGGGTAGGCAGGGCAGGAAAGGAAGATAAGCAAAAGGTAAGAAATGAGGTGGTCTCTAGAGAGCAGTGTCATCTTGATCTTGCACTTACAGTCTGAGTGTAAGTGATCTCAGTTGTGCCAACCCAAGACAAGAGAGAGGAGCTCTTTATACGCCTCTGTTCCACAGTTATTAGTTAAGGATGGTCCTAGAGGATCTACCATGAAGGGAATCAAGGGGATGGGAACCACGCACCGATATTTACCCTACTCTTGGCCAAGATGCAGCCCTGAAAGTGGAGCTGGGGTCTGAACCCAGCCAGCGTAGCTCCAGCATCTATTATTTTAGCCACTATTAGATTTCTCTTTAATGAATAAAGGAAGATAAAAGAAGAACTAATACTGACAACTCTGTACCACAGGCCATCTTGCTTCAGTGTCCCACACACCAGCACCTGCTTAGCCTGCTATTCTAAGCTCATTAAATTTTAAAAAAATGTTGAATTAATTGAATCCTACAAAACTATAGATCTATGAAGGGGGAAAAAAAGACTTCTAATTTATTTATGCAGATTATATGTTTCTGCATCTGCTAGTGTAGAGCCAGCAGACGTAAGCATTTATTCAAATAGGCCCACATTTCAGAGTTGTTACAATACCTGCAACTTACAAGATGAGCATAATTATCCTATTTTTACAAACTTTAATATGATTTCAATTGATGTCAGTAAGTTTTGATTGAATTTGCTGCTGATTAGAGTTGATCATCTCTTGGAACAACAAGAAATTATGTCTCATTCAGTTCGTTAGCAAGACTAGTGTTCAGTTTATGAGCCATAGCACCAATGGTAATTATCAAGGATAACTGATTTCTAATGTGGACATATTAATTACATAGATATAGGAAAATTAAAATATTCTATCCTGCCAATTATTATTATGAAAAATAAACAAGTCACAGATCGTGGACAATAAAGTATAGTTTACCCTGCCATCTTACCTTTCCTCTTTTTGGGGAAACTGCACATCCCAACAGTGTGGTCAAGACATGGACATGCCACAGAGAGAGGTGCCAGCAAACCCCAAGGGAATCCAAAGTGACCCTTGCAGAGAAAGGAGAGGAAGAAGATGGATGTGGGAAGAGAAAATTAAGGCCTCTGTCTCATCTGGGAACTGGAAAGAATGTGCTTTGTGGAGATGGCACATGGGAGAACTCACTCTATCATGCATTCACATAACAAATATTTACCAAGCACCTACTATCTTTGGACACTGGGGTTAAAGTAGGGAGACACGGCTGTCCTGATGAGCCTATAGCTTAAAGGGGATGTTAGATACCACCCATGAAAATTTCTAAATACCTCCATAAATCTAAGTACTACAAACAAAGTATAGCCTGATGAGAGAGGGGCTAACTGTGGGACCTTGTTTAGACTAGAGGTGAGGTCATGGAAGGTTTCTCTGCAGGAAGGTTTATTTAGCCTGAGACTCAATGAGTTAGATAGGTGGTGGGAGAGAGGGCCGAAGTGTGAGTGACAGTGGAAAGAGTGGGGTGTATTGAACAAAATAAGAAAGAGTTTGAAATGCAAGAACCCAGGTGATGGTGTTAGATAGTCAGGGCTAAGCCATGCAGAGCAGCGCCATCCGATATAATTTTCTGAGATAATGGTAATGTTTTGTATCTATACTGCCCAACACAGACATGGCTACTCACTGAAAATTAAGCCAGTGCAATTAAAAACTGAACTTGAATTTTTAATTTTAATTAAATTAGTGACATATGGCTAGAAGACATCATATTAGACAGATTAGCAGCCTCTCAAAGATTTTTTAAAAGATTTATTTATCTATTTATGTATTTATGTATTTATATGAGAGAGAGAAAAAGGGAAAGAGTGCACAGGGGGCAGGAGGGACAGAAGGAAAGAACCTCAAGCGGACTCTCTACTGAGCACAGAGCCTGAAGCTGAGCTTGATCTCAGTACTTTTAGATCATGATCTGAGCTGAATTCAAGAGTCCACCACTCAGCCGAGCTACCTAGGTGATTAGGAGCCTTTTAGGTCCTGATAAGGATTGCAAATTTTATTTTAAGACCCATGAGAGGCACTGAAAATTTCCCAAGTTCAGGAGTGCCACAGTTCCATATGTATTTCTAAGGATTACTCTGTCCTTAGAGCCAGAATACTCATTCACAAGACCACTCACTCTGGGAAAATAGAAATGGGATTTTTCAGGTGCCTCTATCAACCAAGTGTATCATGTAATATTGTGCATTGTTGATTCAACCTGTTTTTTCAATTCTGTCCATAGTGTTTGTAAAGAGTGAATATGACTTAAGTTTAACTACAGTGATCCCAAGGGTAGTGATTCCTAAGTCTGACACAAACTACACAAAGCAGAATATTTGGGGGATATTCTTAAACTTGACACTTCAGACTAAAGACAGGAGACAAGAAGGCCTTACCCATTATGTATTAGCGAATCATTCTGGAGAATGAAGAACTGCTTTTCAACCCAGGGTTGCATTTTTGAGCCAACACTTGCAATAGCATGTAAAGAGCATAGCATGACTTCCTATGCAGATGTGGCCCCACACACCAAGCCTGATCTGAGTCAGAAGGATTTAAATTATCCTCGTAAGTATTTCAGATGACTCAGAATTGAGTCCTCTGGCCAGTGTTGATGGGATCCAGTTGCATGCAACTGAGCCCAAGAGAAAAGGTTACCCATCTGGGCCACAGTTTCAGCACTGCAGTTAGGAGGGTCAAGGTCAAGCAACAGCCCAAAGTCCCTACTCCTTCAGGAGAACCATTCCTCCCAGCTCTGCTCCAGTTCGCATAATAAGCCATCATACCTATGCAACACAAACCATGTGTCAGGCACTGTTCTAAGCAGTGGGGGTGATAATGTGGACATTGTGACAAAGTGAGAATGAACATTTTATACACACACACACACATACATACATATATATGCATATATATTGATATATATAGATAGATATATATAGATATATATATAGGAACATATGAAGATACATATTAGAGAAAGTATTTAGTGCTTATCTGTATTGCATATACATCTTTTCACCTCATTTATTCTATATACATTTATATTTTATGATATCTGTATTATTACGTTTATCTCCAATCATCTCCATTATCCTCAATAATAATACTGACATTGTAAAAACAAAATGATCAGTTTTCATACTAAATGAAAGTTTAGTATTCATACTAAATGAATCAGTTTTCATACTAAACACAGTGTTTAGTATGTATGAAATGTATGTATATAGTATATAATGTATATATGAATGTATATATATCACAATACCCATATTATTATTATCAAGGATAATAGATTTCTAATGTTATCTCCATTATCAAATATATAACAGATTGGCACAACTGGTTAAATAACTGTCCAGGGTCATGCAGCTAAAAAGTAGCTCCAGAATTTCTGCTCACCTACCCAGATGGACTCTCCCACAGGTGATGCAGAAGTTGGCACATAAACTTAGTACACTGGACACAGTACTTAGTCTGAGGGTAGATCACTAACCCAAACTGGCCTAAAAATTGGACCTTCACCTATGACCACGAAAAGGTCCAGATTGTATGGATATCATCCAAGTTTGGGCCAATCAGACTGTTTCCTGAGAGTTTTTGTCTCTCTGAAGGCCAGCCTGAGAAGATGCAAAGCAAGGAGCTGTGAATACCCTGATGAGAGTTTCATATAGAAAATAATGGGAAGGGGGCACTTGGGTGGCTCAGTGGGTTAAAGCCTTTGCCTTCGGCTCGGGTCATGGTCCTAGTGTCCTGGGATCGAGCCCCACATCGGGCTCTGTGCTCTGCAGGGAGCCTGCTTCCACCTCTCTCTCTATCTGTCTGCCTCTCTGCCTACTTGTGATCTCTGTCTGTCAAATAAATAAATAAAATCTTTAAAAAAAAAAAAAAAGGAAAGAAAGAAAATAATGGGAAGAACGATGCCCAAAAGCAGAGAGAAGGAAAATCAAGAAGGAGAAAAAGTAAATCATAGTGGAGTCAGAGCCATCTGTCTAGCTCCTGAGGTGCCCAGATTTGCCCTTCCTTCCATGCCTGGGTTTCAGCTCTTCCTCTGACTCTGAGAGTAACCTCAGAATCATGGGCTGATTCTGATCAGGTTCATATCCCTTGTAATGCTCATACAGAAGGTGACTTACTAGAAGAGATATTTACAGATTTCCACCACCATTCAGCAGGCCCAGGGCATAATGCAAAGTGCTGAAAGTAATATTAATTAAATCTAGATGTTTTTGTCCCCTGAGGGACTTCAAATAGTGATTAAAGCTTCCAGGAATCATTCATTCAACAGCTTTAGAACATTTGGATATGATCTGAACTCAGTGAGTTTCTGCCTTCAGCATTTAATTTGAACAACTGTCATCAACAGCACCCAGCAAAGGTGGAAACCTACCTCCATATGCTGTACATTAGTGGTCTATCAGTCTGCATTTTTAGTGGCACTCATTGTCCTCTGAACCTTTGTTCAGTAGCTATCTACTTAATTTTAATCGCTGATAATGACATTTCTATAGTTAAAAGGACAGAAATCATCTGAAATAACAAAGGTTAAGATTGGCTGTGTAGGTAGGCAATAAAATGCTAAGAAGGACACACATTTGGGCCAAAGTATGGCTTTTCTCTGAAAGTTGTCCTCCTTCTAACTCAACTGTATTTGAAAGTCATTATAATTTAGTCCTTCAACATATTTATACTGAACACCAACTATAGGCACTATGTCTAGTGTTGGGAGTATAAAGATGAAAGAAGCAACATCACACATCACTGTCCTCAAGGTGATCCATTTAGTGGTGGATTCGAGCACAGCACAAAAGAGTGTTGCTATCTTACTCAGTATCTGCAGCTCCTTCCTCCTTAACAGAACCCTGTTATTGTTCAGTTACTCATGGGCTCCAGAAAAATCTGGCCCCATCCCTGGCTTGAAGACTGGGCCTGGTGGTTCTAATGGAACCCATGAGCCTTTTCAGTGGGTATTTGGTGCAGGAACCCAGGCCAGACCCAGTCAGCACATGGCTTTCCCAATCAGGAAGAATGATTCAGAAGCAGACACATGATCTCAAAGAGGTCAATGAGATAAAGAGGGGAAGTCTGCTGTCTCTCTCTGACCATTGGATGTAGTGAAACCATTATAGCCATCATGTGTCTAACTTGAAGATGGAGCCAACAGAGGACAGAAGAATCATAGAGAAATTGAGCAGAAGCCTCTAGATTAGGTCAGCCCTGAAGCCCAATCAGCTCCTGCCTTCCCAGCAGTGAGGATCTACATGTTTCCTCATGATTTCAACCAGTTTGAGTTGGTCTTATTCTAATGAATAGAGACAAATGAACAGAAATGTGGGATGCAAACAGAGAGAATGAAAGGAAGACCAAGGAGTGGTGGCAGGGAATCCCAGTGGGGACAGCCATTGCATGGGAGATCAGGGAACAGACATCCAAGTGAAGCCTTAAGGGATGAATAAGAGCCAAATGGATGAGGGCAGGGGCTAGGGAAGGACAGCATTTCAGATAGAAGGAACAGCCAGGAAAAAAATAAAATAGAAGGAAAATGGCATGAGATTCAATATTCCTAATATAATATAGAAAGTCTAAGGTGAGGCTGGGGCCAGATCATGAAAGATTTGGACACTGTGAAAAGGACCTTGGACTTAACCTTAAACAAGGAAGAATCACTGATACAAGTGAGAAAGGCCTATCGCAGTCAGATTTGCACTTCAGGCAGGTCTCTCTGGTGTCTGTGGAAAGAAGGACTGGCAAGAGATGGGTACTTTGTAGCCCATATAGTCTCTGTCACAACTACTCAGCTCTGTCGTAGCATAAAAGCAGCCAGAGACTGTATCTAAATTAATGGCTGTGGCCATGTTCCAATAAAACTTTGTTTATAAAAATAGGCTCTGGGATAACTGACAGATTCTTAGCACCTCTTAATCTCATAAAAATCTCAAATCAACCAGGATTAGGCCCCTGCTCATACCAGTACTGTGACCTCAGTCTTTCTCTCCCTCCCAGCTCTGAGCAGCCCTGCTTCCCTTAACTGACTTCACCTCCTGCCACTTCAAGCCTTGCCGACTTCACTCCAGCCACACTGGTGTTCTGCTGCTTCTTGGGTACTTCTAGGTTACTCCCACATTAGGACCTCAGCACTGGCTCCTCCCTCTGCATGGAATCCTCTTCCCGTAGAACTTGGTATGGCTCACTCCTTTATGTTATATGTGTTTCAGCTCAAACGTCGCTCCCTGGAGACACCTTTGCTGTTACTCTCTTCAAAAAAGCTCCCCCTCCTCATCCAACAATCTCTGTCTTCTAAACCTGATAATATTTTTCTTCATAGCACTTATTACTACCTGACATTATATTATTTATTTGTTTGTTTACTGGTTTCTTATCTGTTTCTCCCACTGCAATGTAGCTCCATTAGAGCGAATAATTTTGGCTTGTTCATTGTTACATCCCCAGCACCAAGATTATTGCCTGGCACATCACAGACAATAAGTATTTATTAAATGGATGAAGGAATAAATATCTGTTCCTGTCACCAGAGCAACCAATATTATGGGGGCTTTATCAGGAGAAACCAAAGACTAATTTTAAAACTGTGACCCTCATTTTCTATAAAAAGATATTCATGTTTCCCAATAAGTGACCTCAGCTCGGTTCATGGGCTCTTAACATCCTATGATAATTCCTGTGCAATTGTCCTGGGAAAAATCTGGTATGCTCTTATATCAGGATGTATCATTTGCAATATCCAGAAATATCAAGCATCCAAAGTCACCAAATAAAACTGTGATTACTTTAAGGCCAAAGGGAATTCAAGATGTTATTGTGATAGAACTGTGACACACAGGGATGGAGAATAGAAGGATGCAGATCAGGAATGGGTAGAGTACAGATCTGAAGGACAAGTCCAGTATAGATTGGGCTAATGAGGTTTAAGAATCCCAACGTCACCACCAACTGCTTAAGATGAAGGAAAGCACTCTGAGATCGTCTAGCCCACTTGCAAGTTTATGTGTGGACCCTGAACAAGCAACATCGGATCACCTGTAAGCTTGCTAGCACCCCACAATCTCATCTCTCAGGTTCTAGACCTTCTGGACCAGATTCTGCCTGTCGGCAAATCCCCAGGCAATTCACGTGCACATTCTGAAGTGTCACATTAACCCATTTGCCTGGCAGCTCAACATCCAAGGTCTTTGTTTTGTCTACCAACCTGTATCTTGCTCAGAGTTACCATAAAATGTGATTTCCCCCACACTTAAGAGACAAAAAATGTCACAAAGAAATCAGACCTCTAACCTTTTTGGAAAAATCTAAAACCTGGCAGCCCTAGGTATATGCATTCCATATGGTACCAGTTGGTGGGGTGTAAGCCGTGATTCCCCTTTACCAAGCCCTAGAGTTCATACTAGGCCTGCTGTAATCATCGGAGATCCTTGTCCAAACACCACAGATATTTCAGTTTCCAACTCCTCATTTGGTCCAACAATCTCATTTTACAGAAAAGGAGAACACACTCAGAAGTGTTAAGCATTTGGGCTAAAGATTCATAACTAGTCCAATACTCATTCATTTATATTATCCTGCCTGAAAAATAGGTAGCTTTATTGCTCCCTTGAAGATGAAAGAACTAAAGTAGTTTAAAGAAACTCACTGGCTCTCTTAAAATAAAAAAATAAATAATACAAATAGCCTGATTCTCCAAGGCTGGTCGGAGAGAGTCTCCCAATGGAGAAGGGAGGCTTCTCCAAGCAAGGACTAGCCCTGAGAAATGGTCCTTCACTTGGAGATCCACTGAGGACCACTTCACAGCTCCTAAGAAATGGGAAATCTTGAAAGGCAGTGAAACCTCCTCTGTAAATAGAATTTATCATTTTACTGACAAGGAGGGGAGATTATGGGGTGACACAGAAGTAAATTGGTAGACCTAGAACATCAGTGATTGAGCAAGGCTTATCCAAGTGCCAGAAGTAAAGACCAGGAATGGAATTCCAAATTCCAAGTCCAGATTAAGCTGCTGCAGCCTAGATCCATGGGCCATTCTTTACTTCCGGATTTATCAAGCTTCTAATGCTCCAGTTTCTCACTCTCAAAATTAATGATGACAGTAAGAAAGATAGTAATAAAACAAGAGTAAAAAAACAAACGATTTGGAATAACAAAATAAGCTGTTCTGGTGGGTATTGTGATTCAGAGTTTATCATAGACATTATCTTCTCTGAACATCATAATAAGTATGATCACTCTCCCATTTCACAGATTCAAAAATAACTAGTCCAGGCCCACAGAGTCAGTAGGTGCTCAGAGTGATACTCCAGCCCACATCACATGACTCTTCTAAAGCACACATTTCCTTAAACACGTAAAAACAAAATAACTGAAAAGCAGATTATGGTGTCATATGGGTAGCCTGATGAGAATCAATAGAAAGACCATGTGCAATGGCCATTGAGTGAAAAGACCAGAATGCAAGCCCCAACTCTGCTTCTAGCAAGCTGTGTGAGCTTTCAGATGTTACTTAATCTCTCTGGGCTTCAGTTTCTTTGTGGATTAAATAGGTTTAACAACAGCAGTCATTCTAAGAGTCAAATAAAATAATGTGTGTTAAAATGTTTGGTCCACTGCCTAACACATAAAGGAAATAGTCAATAATTGAAAGCAATTATTTTTACAACAGTCTGGAAAGAAAAATATCTAAATACAGCACCTAGAAAGACCTTAGAGGTTTGTAAACCAAAATTTAGGTACAGAGAAGAAATGGAGAGAGAGAGAGATCTTATTCCTCTAATCTAGCAAAAAGAGACTCCAGGGAAGTAGAAATTGTGATGTATAAACAGCTTTGAGATTACAATATAAATTAATCAAGGGAATTATTCTTCCTTTCAGAGGATTTAGACTAAGGAGCAATGGCCTGAAGCCACAGAAAGGGAAATTTGGGTTAGATACAGCAAGACAAGAATGTTCTCAGCAGGGAAAGTAATTAGGAAATGAAATAGACTCCCAGGGGTTAAGATGGAGGAATCTGCCCTGGCAGTAATCTAGGAGAAAGGAGGGAGAGGAGAACAAGCCTGGAAGAACTGCAAAATATCCATCGACTGGGGGAAGAAAGGAATGTTTTGCCCCGTTTAAGAAACCCATCTGAAGGTCAGCAGCTGTCATTTATGACCATCTATGTTCCTGGTGCCCTGCAAGGTCTTAAAGGAGATGCAGAAGAACAACAGGAAGGATGCTTACCTCAGGAAGTTTGCCCTCTGGTAGAGAGAGCAGATTTTCCAGACCCAGAGGGGAAGGGGGAGGAACTAGTACCATCTAACCTGGTGGTCCAATTTTCCCCTTGGATAACACTCAACTCTTTCTACACTGTTGCAGAACAAAAGGCATGAGTTAGGTTTAATAAACGACACTATTGATTTTATGTGGACAATTAAAAAATCCTTTTTTTTCCCATGGGTCATGATGATGTTACATAGTGAGATGTTATAATAAGACCTTATTTTGGTGGAGGCAGCATCGTGTAACATTGTGAGATAACACTGTAAGACTTATATACAAGAGAAAAATGGGGAAAGTCTTAAGGCAAAGCTGAGATTGATGCCTAATTCTATGGTAAAGAAACTCGGCTGAGAGGAAAATCATAGTAGGCTGGAGTAGGCAAAAACATCTCTTGGGATAAGTTGAAAGTGAAGGTAGGTCTTGACCTAAATCAAGATGCATTTAAGACAGTAGACAGCCATCATCAGCTATCTATTGCCATAATACTGCTGCCTAAAAAAAAAAATCCATCCAAAACCCGGTGACTTAAAGCAATAACCATATATTGATTCTTACAATTCTGTGGGACCCCTGGGTGGTTCTCTTGACCTGGACTAGACCTGGCTGACCTTCCCTGGATTTGCTCATGATCTGTAATCGGTGGTGTGTAGGCTGCAGCCTGGCTGGTCAAGAACGGCATCTGGGCCTCACATTTTCATTCTCCCACAGGTGTCTTGGCTTCTTCTTATGACATTGTTCTAAGAAATCACAGAAGCAGCAAGACCTCATGAAGCCTGGCCTCAGAACTCAGAACTCCTGACCATCTTTATGCCTTCCTATTGGGGGAGGAAAATCCTGACATTCACTCCTGGCTCCTCTTTGGCTCCATCCAGATACTGAGAAGCAGTGCACGATCTGCAAAAGGAAAAAGGAGGAAAGAAAGGAGTAAGAATCTTTGGTGCTCCCATTGAAAGAGAGTTTTGGAGGGTAGTTTAGAGAGAAACAGAGTTTAGAGATGGAATAGGCTAGCAAAGTCTGTACAGCAAAGATGGGAAAAGTAGGTTTTCAAAATATATTACTGGGAGAGAGAACAAGATCTTATTTAAAATCTTGTTGGAGATTTGGTAGAAGTTGAATTACTTATCCTTGGTTTGGGACTGGCATTGCTTTGAGTCACCTTGGTGCAGTCTGGCAACGGTTTGGTGGAACAGGACAGGGCTCTACCGGGAGCAGCTGCACCATCAGGCTCATGCTACAGTCTAATAAACATCTCACATACACCCTGATTTGGGACCAACTGTGTGGCACTTAACTAGGGGGATAAATCAGTCCCAACCTTAAATGAAGACTGGAAATAAAATGGCCTTTTCTAGAAGGAGATGACCAATTCACCCTATGGCACATAAATTTTGCCTTCATTTGAATTGGAAGAAATCTTCCAGCTCCTTCCTCCTGATTAAGAATGTCATAAATCCCAGGGATCAGGGGGAGAACCAAACTCTCTGGCCAGAGGAGTCTAACACATTCCAGAACAACATTGACACCACTCACAGAGTCTGCTCTTATTTTGTCCCAAGACCTCAGAAAATTCATGCAGAAAATCAGAACTTGCTAACTCAAAAATGTTTCCAAATTATTTCTGAAAACAAAGCCTTATCCTGAGACTGTTTTCTCTGTCATTATTATCTGCAGGCAGGAATTTATAGATTCAAGGCACTATATATTTGTTTTCTAATCACAGGAGGAAAATGCTAGCCCCAGGGGTCTGTTAGCCACAGCAACACCTGAAGAACAAATTCATGAATTAGCAGTTGTCCCAAACCTAACACAAAGCCCTCAAAGGTCTCCCTCATGGAGGGAAAAGAATGGATGAAGGGAACGGGGTCACATCCGAGGACTGCCCTTTTTGCGTGGCAGCCAGGATCACACAGAAAGCAGAGCCTGTTACATGGGATCAGAAACTTGTAGCGGAAGGGCTTCTTAAGTCTTGAAACCCAGAGCTGTTAGATCATGTCAAACCCCTGCTTAAAATCCTTTAGCGCTTCCTGTGTTTTTAGAGAAAGTTTCTGTTCCTATGGACCAAAAAAGCTACCCATACCTTGGACCCTACTCATCCCCCCAGCATCACCTCCATCCAGCTACCCACCCACTACCCTCTCACAAACATGTGAAATCTTTGAGTAGTCAGCAAGGTCTGGTGCATAAAATTGTCCCAGAAGCTACTTGTGATTCTAAAGATTCTACAAAACCTCTCCAGCTTCTGTGTGTTTGCACGTTTGGTTTCCACTGCTTGCAAAGCTCTTTCTGCTGCTCCCAGTGGTAAAGGAAATCCTCTCATCTGAGAAATCATCTCCTCTGAAACTTTGCTTGACCACTCCAGGAAGCCATATGCTCCCGGCACCCCACCTCCTTGGAGCTCTGTGCACACTCTTTGCCCCTAATGCTTACTTTCTTGCGCTGTTAAACAGGAATTTTCCAGACGTCCACCAGGGAGTGCTGATACGATATAAAGATAAAGAGCACTAGAAATTGATGGGATTATTTACGTTAGCCCCACAGACTCAGATAAGTGATTATCAAGCACATACCATTGATAGGTATGTATGTACCTGGTAAATAAACTCCAGCTCTTCAGAGAGGAAACCAGTTTGTTTTATTCATTCATTCATTCATTCATTCACTCATTCACTCATCAATACGTATTTGTTGAGTATCATCTAACCACCACCATATCAATTATCTGTTACTACTTAACAAATCACTTTAAAACTTAGTGAGTTAAAATTAAAAATTCAGAGGCTTCGATATCCACAACCATTTAATTGATCACAATTCTACAATTTTGGCAGGTCAGGGTTAGCACAGCTGTGTCTATGATGTTGGCTGGGACAGCCTAGCCAGGCCTGTAGGATGCAAAATCATTTTACATCCCCATTTGGATCCTCTGCTCACGTGACCAGAAAAGCTGCAGTCTGGCTGGGTCTCTCTCGCTTGCTCACTTCATGCTCTCTCTTCCTCCAGTTTCTGTCTATGTGTTCTCTCCAGTAAGATAACTTGAACACGGTGTCTCAGGGCTCCAAGAGGGGGAGAGGCAGAAGCTACAAGGCTTCTTAAATCCTACACTCTAAAACTCATATGATGTCACTTCGGCCACATTCTATTGGCCAAAACACGTCATCGAGGCAGCTTACATTCAAAGAGTGAAGAAACAGACACCGTCTCCTGACAGGAGATGCAAAAGTGTGGATGCAGGGGAGCAGAATTTGGAGGGGGACTAGGATACCCAGGCAGTGTTCTGGGTGAACACTGGGAACACACTGGTGAGTAAGACACAGTTGCTGTCCGAGTTCAAGTGAGGGTGACAGTAAATGGATTAGTATCTAATTAATAAATGCTAAATTAGGAGCCACCAACATCCACAGGTTGGGAAACTTTCCACTTTTGGCAGTCACATGCAGTGAAGCCCATTTGTAAGAGATTCCTGGGACTCCCCCTGCTGATAAAGGGTGTGGGGGAAAACACACTCATCTTGTCTTCCCAGAATATTTGCAGATTCCTCAGAACCTTGAAGACACAGATTCTCCATTCAGACTTCTCTCTCCATAGGTTCATTATCTTCTCACCACACAAAAGTTTTGTGTTCACCTTTCTATTACCAAGCATCAGGTAAACACACCCCAGGAGAAATCATTACTGCTGGTCGCATGTGGTTGCTGTCACACTTGGCTATCTTTGGCCGCCCCCCATCCCGAGACTAATATTTTCACCTGCCCATCCCACCACCTCTCCACCTAACTCAGACTGGACTCATATATCCTACCCTTTATGACAAAAACCTTTACAACAAATCTTTGCTGTAAGCTAGCAGCTCTTAAAGTTTTGAGAACTTAATGAAAGCTATGAATTCTTTCTCTGGATAAATGCATATTAGCATAGGCATGCATTTTAATTATAAAATCAGGGGGTCAATAGACCTCTAAAGCCCACGTAAGGAGCCATGATATTGAATTTGCTCTTTAATCTCTCCTTCTCCCTTGCTTTACATGCCTGATACATAAATGAATGAATTAATTAGTCAATCAATCAATCCACCAATATTATAGGATAATGCCTAATATCTCATTTTTCTTGCTTAGAGCAGAATAAGGGCCACTTCTCCCAGAGATGCAGAATGTCCTCTCAAAGGTTAATCAAGAACAAGGAAGGGAGGATTCCAGAAGTATTCACAGTCAAATCCTTCAAGCCTGCAGTGAGAGCCAGGGAGTCTGAGCATTTAGAATAGGCTTTCTCTTTACAGTAACTCACCAATCCCTGTCTCAGGCCGGATCACCGCCTAAGCCTGTGTCAAGGATGGAAGCTTAGCTGTAGGTCACATGATTGCACTTCCTCTGCCTCCATATTCCCATCCCACAGATCTCTGTTGGGTTTGGTGTAGGAGGAGAGTATAAGAGCTACCAGAGAAAGACAAAACTGTCAATCACTTTCAAATTCTTTCCTGACGCAGAGGGAAGCAGGGGGAGCCTCTGAGCCCTTTTGTAAATAAGCAAACTGATAGGCTAGATTCAAGAATGTTACCCTAGTGTGGCCAGACCTGATAATTTCATCTAACAATATCTTTCCTCTTCTCTTCCCTCCATCTTCCTGTTCTCCAAGGAACAGGGGAGGCTTTGTGGACTTGATTTCATTAATCTTGAGAAAATCCTGGGGGCACAGTCTAGGGACAAGACGCTGACCTCTTGTGCCTGCAGAGAATGTGTCCAGGGAGAGGGAGAGGCTTTGCCAAGGCCACAAGATGCACATCTTTAAAGCCTGGGAGCCGTGCTCTACTAGTCCAGCACTGTCGAAACTGCCTGCCAAGCTGTAGGGGGTTTTACAGAGGGACTCAGGGACAAAGGTAGCACCAAGGGGGTACCTGGGTGAAGGAACCCTTAATCAACCCATATGCTAACCCGTTACTCCAGACACAATAACCCATAGTCTAATAAAATCCTGTATCTAATAAAATTATATAATAACCTGTATCTTTTTTTTTAAGATTTTATTTATTTATTTGACAGACAGAGATCACAAATAGGCAGAGAGGCAGGCAGAGAGAGAGAGAGGAGGAAGCAGGCTTTCCACTGAGCAGAGAGCCCAATGTGGGGCTCGATCCCAGGACCCTGAGATCATGACCCGAGCCGAAGGCAGAGGCTTAACCCACTGAGCCACCCAGGCGCCCCTATAATAACCTGTATCTAATAAAGACCTATAATAATAATCTATAACTTGTAATATAATATATAGTATATACAATTATATAATATATAACCTATAATAGTAATAATAAGTTCCACCTTATAAAACCCTAAATAACCTATATTTAATAAAACTTTGCTATTTAGTCATAGTTTATGTTCAGGTCCCTGGCACCTTTTAAAACCAGATTAATGGTTCTACTCTCCTTTTATATTGATACGCTGGAGCCACCACTGCTGAGGGCAAGGAAAGGAGGATGAGAAGGGGCCCAGAGGACCCTCCTAGAGCTGTTATATATCAGGCATCTGTGTGCTACTTCAGTGGAAGAAAGGGTTAAGTGCTGCTTTTTTAAAAGATAGGAAACCATTGCTCTTGACTGCCAAAGAGAGTCCAAATTTGGCTACAAAGAGTATTTGGTCAGAATCATAAAATCCTTAAATCACAGCACTGCTGAAGTGGTGGGGATTGTCAAAGACTCATAAATCAGTTGACAGGGAGGTTTGGGCAGCCCTTGCTCAGCTCAAGTCACCATTTGGGCATCACCATTATTTGTAAAGTTTGCTGATTCAAGTGATATAAAACCTCCTTGCTTAAGTATGCAGCCTGTATCAAGTATCTTGTATTTTTCTTTCAGATTTAACCTCACAGCATAAATGATCCTGGAAAAGTTGAATGTCTCTGAGTCTCAGGTTCCACGTTTGCAAAATGAAGATAATAATGTTGACCGAATAAATGCCCAAGGAATAGGAAAAGGCCCTATGGCTCCACTTTGCATGCAGGAGGCTCACTCTTTTCAAAATTTCTGTTAAGGAAGTGAAATTGGTTTTGTTCTGTTCTCTATTTCTCTGACTTAACATGGAACTATGATCTCAGTATGCTCCTAATGTTTATAGAAAGAATGAATACCCTCTCAGATTACATATAAATAATTTACACACCGTGCAGTGTTTTGGAATGTCTACCTTATGATTCAATTGTAAAGCATCAATAACCAAGAACTGGTTATGTGATCAGTAGGCAAAATGTCACCAGAATGACAGAAGTTGCCAATTAAGTAATTTATCATGGAAATATGTTGAAAGATTCTAGAACTATCTGCAAAGGGACCACTCTATTATTTAGATCTACATTATTACTGGTAAATTTATGTCAATAAAATGACATAAATTCATTCTCATTAGGCATAATGAGTTCATCCCACTCAACTAATAACGTAAAACTTCTGTCAGAGTGACCTTCTAACATGCTCTTTTCAGTGATGTCACAGAGCTTGTTGATTTGTGTCTCCTCAAGTGCACCGGGAGGTCAAGGTTAGCTGCTGGTCAGTGCACAATGGCTATGAGACCCACCTCTCATTTGCTTTTATGGGTTTCTCCATGTTGATAAAGTTGCACTACCCAAAGTATACTCTAAATAAATCCAGTCCTTCAGAACATGAGGAGAAATAAAGAAAGGAAGAGGAGAAAGAGGGGGAGGGAAAGGAAAGAGAGGGAGAGGGAGGGGGTAGGGAAGAAGGAAGGAAAGGATGCATGGAGGAAAGGAGGGAGGGAGGGAGGAAGAGCTTTCATGATCCTTTATGTTTGGTAAATACAAAATTAAATGATCTTTATTGCAAGACTTCTCAGAGCCATTATGACTTTCCAAGTGGAGGATCAGATATTCAGTGTTTTGTATTTTCTCTGCATGACATATTGCAAGGAATAATATTCCATGAACATCAATCAGGGGAATACTGGAGAAAATATTCTAGCCTTGTGTTCCCTTTTCACTGAGTATGACTCAGGTCAATGTTCTTTGCCCTTGTTCCATCAAAGCCTTCAGCTATCCTCACAGTAGACTCTTTAGGCATCGTGAGGAGAGGACTGCACACTGTGGATTTATTACCAATCCTTGCTTTCTCAGTGCTTTTCAGACTCAGCATGCAGACTTCCTTCAGGACACTGTAATAAGTTGACATCAGCCTTGCATTCCTAGCTGGAACCCCCAAGTGGAAAAAGAGCTGGAGTGAGCCTATATAAGTCTTATTTTTAGGTGCGGCTGAGGTTAAACCAGAGTGCCTTACTCACACATCAGTTTTCAAGTCCAAGGAGTAGACACAGTAGGAAAAGCCAACAGTTTCAAGCTCATCTATCCACTAAGAAACAAAAACAAGAGGAATTCTGGGAGCAAAAGGAATGGGCCCAAGACATTGAGGAAGATGGTCCTGGGGACATAGTGAGTGAAGGGGTCTGCCTACTTCAAAAGCCCAGGGTGCATGCTTACAAGCAAGGTCCTGAGCAAGTTCTAAACAAGGCAGACTATGTGTTGGGGGCCTCAGGCTCACAGGCTGGTGGCATCTGGAATTGTTCTTGTCATAATCTTGGAACCCAACAAGTCTGGGGGGAGTCTTTTCCCATGCAAGCCCACTGAAACCTAACCACCATTGTGTCTGTCTTAATTTCCATTTGGGCTTCTGATAAGCACTTCAGTTCCCCACTTCCTGCCAGACACTTTTCTTAACCATGACTTTGTTTCTAGCCACCGGAAAGGGTCTGTGTCAGGACAGAAAATCATACAGAGAAAGTATTGCTACCCTCCTGACTCCAACACCCCAACTGCCTGGAGGTTCTTGAGCAGGAATGGGGCAAGAGAAGACCCCATCAGGAAAATGAAAGGTCACAATCTGCGAGAGTTTTCAGCTGCTTCTTGCTCATTTTGCCTTCTACTTTAATCCCTTGACAGTAGTGTCAATCCTAAGACACTCCTGAATTTCCCTTACCTTTTCTTCTAAAAATACTTATAAAATAGCATGCATATTAGAAAATAGTTTAAACATAAAAATACAATGCATATTTATAATTTTAATAATAAGAAGAAAAAGACCCAGCATCTGCCTTGGAATTTAACAAATAGAAGATAGAACATCACCAGTGCCTCTGAAGTCCCCAAACATGACTAATGGGTTGCTTCAACCTCCTCACCACCCCCATAAGAAACTGCTATCCTAAATTTTATGTTGGTCATTCCCTTGCTTTTCTTTATGATTTTGCCGTGGTAAACCCTAAACAATATAATGTTCAGCTTTGCTGAGGTTTAGACTTTGGATTACAAAAATCATACTGTATATATTCTTTCGTAACTTGTTTTTTTCACTCAACTTTGAGAACCATAATGATGAATATAATTCTTATTTCTTAAATTTCATTGCTGTATGGTATTCAATTGTTTGAATGTATTATACATTATTTAATCCTATTTTAAATGGGCATTTGATTATTCTAGCATTTTGCTCTTAGGAACAAAAAAGATTCTTACATATGAGCCTTAAGGCATATATGCAAGAATTTCCCTAGAGAAATGCTCTTCAAATTTTTGTTTATTTTTGCCTATCTGCTATAAGTTTTGAAAAGATAAATATTCCCTCAATAGTTTTAAGTAAACATCTAAAAACAAAATAAAATGAGCAAAAAATTTTAATAGAGGCTTTAATAGTTGCAAAGACTGTGGTATTTGTCATGCTATAAATACGGTGAAACTTGGTGATGAGGCCAATTCAAATGGAAAGACACAAGTGGTTGGCACTGTGTTCCACGCATTGCTGCTCTCAAATGAGCTTTTACCTTCAGTGGGAGTGAAGCAGAGAGGAAATGTAAAGGGGAGAATGAAGCTGGATGAGGAAACAGAAGGCAACCCTGTTTCAGGGAACCTAAGAGGGAAGATAAGTTCCTATGTCTCCAGGTATCTTCTAGCCCAGAATCCCCAGATCAGACTGACAAAATGGGCTTCCACTAGCAGAGATTCCTGGAATTGCTGTCACTTTTCTGGACATTCTGGAGAGTTTCAAGACACAGAAATATTCTCATTGATATTAAAGCTCGAAATGGAAGGAATGTTGTTACAGAAAAGTCACTCAATTCCTTGAATTCTTTCTAAGTTTTATGCAAAAAGTCGTTTAGTAACCTAGCATTTTTAAACATTACTTTTAATGATCCATCAGTTGACAACTTGATTGAACGCTTTGTCAGTTTGGTTGAAAGTAAAGAATTGTAAACTCTGACTTGTAAAAAACAAACAAACGAACAACAACAAAAACCTGTTCAGTTTCTCAGAAATACAACCAGGAGGTTTCATCATCTATCTATTCAAGGAAGATTTATCAAATAACTATTCATCATAAATGTAATTTTTTCACTTAGAGTAACCTTGCTTAACCTAATGTGGTTGGAAACGGGAAAATAAATGCTGTTTATTTTCATCAAATTTTGCTGATACAATATTTTTGATAAAATGTTTTTTATCTAATCAAGGTCTCTTAAGACATTTTCATCTAAATCTCAGAAGTGAGAATGTAATTCAATAAATCCAGGGATAATGTCCAGTTTAAAACTGAATAGACAAACTAGTTTTTAGTTTTAACTAATCACCCAGGCCAGACTTATTTTGCATGAGAAAATCTGGTTTAATTCTTAAATTAAATAAATGCGTTACTATGAAGCCCTGACAAACATTTTACTTTTGTGATAACTCTAAGGTTGATAAATGGATGGACAGATGGGCAGATAGATAGATAAGTGATTGAGATATTGCTTTGCTCTAAATTTGTTACTGGGATGAAATAAGGTGCTGCCATCTTTCATATTCACAAGGCTGATGTATTTTGGATAGCAGTCACAGATTTCAAGAGGTAAGGTCATTAAACAAAAATTGTCATCACTCATGCTGAATTCAGAACATCCTAATAGGAGCCAAACTATCCCATTTCTAACACAATACTTTGCTCTTAGAAAAATTTACAGGTCCAGGAAAATCACAAAGCTCTACCACAGGTTTATGGAATCTTGATTGAAGGAGGCTACAGGGTAATAATATCTTGCATTATCACTGTTGTACCCCACCCCCAAGGATTTTTATATTCCAGAGCGATATACCAGAGTAAGAGAAAGTTGGTGAGAGGTTTTCTTTCAAGACAACAAGACAAGTGTGATTGTAAAAAAGGGGTTGGGAAAGGAGAACCGAAAAGATGGTTTTTATCCAGAACATATTGTCAGAACAATTTTCAAAAGAGTATATATAGATACTGAAGGTATAAAAATTAATTCACTTTAGATCACCTGTGTTTGGGGGCACCGGGGTGGTTCAGTCATTAAGTGTCTGCCTTCAGCTCAGGTCATGATCCCAGGTTCCTGAGATCAAGCCCCGCATCAGGCTCCCTGCTTGGCAGGAAGTCTGCTTCTCTCTCTCCCACTCCCCCTACTTATGTTCACTCTCTCGCTGCATCTCTCTGTCAAATAAATAATTAAAATCTTAAAAAAAAAAAATCACCCATGTTTGCAAAACCTCTGGAAATCTTCATGAAGTCCCAGGAAATACACGTACCCAGTTTGAAGACCACTGCCACAGGATATATACTTGGGAGTAGAATTAAGTGTCACAGAAATGGGCATCTTCAACTTTACTAGACAGTCTTAAACTGTTTTCCAAAGTGATTATACCAATGCACACTTCTACCTGCAGACTATGAAACTTCTCTTTACTCTACATTCTTACCAACAATTGGTATTGTCAAGGTTTTTGCTTGCCAGTGTAATAGTTGTGATATTTTATCTCATATTTTAATTAGCATTTATTTCATTACTAAGGAAATCAAGTATCGTTCCTTGTGTTTATTGACCATGTTATGTTTCCCCTTTTGTGAAATTCCCATTCATGCCATTAGTTCATTTATCCATTAGGATCATTCGGCTTTTCACTTGTTGATTCCCAAAAGTTTTTTGGTGGTGGGCAGTGGTGCCTGGGTGGCTCAGTGGGTTAGAGCCTCTGTCTTCAGCTCAGGTCATGATCCCAGGGTCCTGGAATGGAGCCCCGCATCAGCCTCTCTGCTCAGCAGGAAGCCTGTTTCCCCCTCTCTCTCTCTGCCTGCCTCTGCCTACTTGTGATCTCTGTCTGTCAAATAAATAAAATCTTTTTCTAAAAAAGGATTTTTTTTTTGCATATTGTACAGTAGTCTATCGATAATATGTATTAAAATACCTTCTCTTGGTTTATGGATTACATTTTTACTCTGTGTATAATTTATTTAGATGAACCAAAGTTGTCGATTTTAAATATTTTATTTTTTATAAACATACAATATATTTTTATCCCCAGGGGTACAGGTCTGTGAATCGCCAGGTTTACACACTTCACAGCACTCACCATAGCACATACCCTCCCCAATGTCCATAATCCAACCACCCTCTCCCCACCCTCCTCCCCCCATCAACCTTCAGTTTATTTTGTTTTGTGAGATTAAGAGTCACTTATGGTTTGTCTCCCTCCCAATCCCATCTTGTTTCATTTATTCTTCTCCTACCCCCTTAACCCCCATGTTGCATCTCCTCTCCCTCATATCAGGGAGATCATATGATAGTTGTCTTTCTCTGATTGACTTATTTCGCTAAGCATGATACCCTCTAGTTCCATCCATGTCATCACAAATGGCAAGATTTCATTTCTTTTGATGGCTGCATAGTATTCCATTGTGTATATATACCACATCTTCTTTATCCATTCATCTGTTGATGGACATCTAGGTTTTTTTCCATAGTTTGGCTATTGTGGACATTGCTGTTACAAACATTCGGGTGCACATGCCCCTTTGGATCACTAGGTTTGTATCTTTAGGGTAAATACTCAGTAGTGCAATTGCTGGGTCATAGGGTAGTTCTATTTTCAACATTTTGAGGAACCTCCATGCTGTTTTCCAGAGTGGTTGCACCAGCTTGCATTCCCACCAACAGTGTAGGAGGGTTCCCCTTTCTCCGCATCCTCGCCAGCATCTGTCATTTCCTGACTTGTTCATTTTAGCCATTCTGACTGGTGTGAGGTGATATCTCATTGTGGTTTTGATTTGTATTTCCCTGATGCCGAGTGATATGGAGCACTGTTTCATGTGTCTGTTGGCCATCTGGATGTCTTCTTTGCAGAAATGTCTGTTCATGTCCTCTGCCCATTTCTTGATTGGATTATTTGTTCTTTGGGTGTTGAGTCCGATAAGTTCTTTATAGATTTTGGACACTAGCCCTTTATCTGATATGTCGTTTGCAAATATCTTCTCCCATTCTGTCAGTTGTCTTTTGGTTTTGTTAACTGTTTCCTTTGCTGTGCAAAAGCTTTTGATCTTGTTGAAATCCCAATAGTTCATTTTTGCCCTTGCTTCCCTTGCCTTTGGCAATGTTCCTAGGAAGATGTTGCTGCGGCTGAGGTCGAAGAGGTTATTGCCTGTGTTCTCCTCAAGGATTTTGATGGATTCCTTTCTCACATTGAGATCCTTCATCCATTTTGAGTCTATTTTGATGTGTGGTGTAAGGAAATGATCCAATTTCATTTTTCTGCATGTGGCTGTCCAATTTTCCCAACACCATTTATTGAAGAGGCTGTCTTTTTTCCATTGGACATTCTTTCCTGCTTTGTCGAAGATGAGTTGACCATAGAGTTGAGGGTCTATTTCTGGGCTCTCTATTCTGTTCCATTGATCTATGTGTCTGTTTTTGTGCCAGTACCATGCTGTCTTGATGATGACAGCTTTGTAATAGAGCTTGAAGTCCGGAATTGTGATGCCACCAACTTTGGCTTTCTTTTTCAATATTCCTTTGGCTATTCGAGGTCTTTTCTGGTTCCATATAAATTTTAGGATTATTTGTTCCATTTCTTTGAAAAAAGTGGATGGTATTTTGATAGGAATTGCATTAAATGGGTAGATTGCCTTAGGTAGCATAGACATTTTCACAATATTTGTTCTTCCAATCCAGGAGCATGGAACATTTTTCCATTTCTTTGTGGCTTCCTCAATTTCTTTCATGTGTACTTTATAGTTCTCTGTGTATAGATTCTTAGCCCCTTTGGTTAGGTTTATTCCTAGGTATCTTATAGTTTTGGGTGCAATTGTAAATGGGATTGACTCCTTAATTTCTCTTTCTTCTGTCTTGTTGTTGGTGTAGAGAAATGCAACTGATTTCTGTGCATTGATTTTATATCCTGACACTTTACTGAATTCCTGTACAAGTTCTAGCAGTTTTGGAGTGGAGTCTTTTGGGTTTTCCACATATAGTATCATATCATCTGCGAAGAGTGATAGTTTGACTTCTTCTTTGCTGATTTGGATGCCTTTAATTTCCTTTTGTTGTCTGATTGCTGAGGCTAGGACTTCTAGTACTATGTTGAATAGCAGTGGTGATAACGGACATCCCTGCCGTGTTCCTGACCTTAGCGGAAAAGTTTTCAGTTTTTCTCCATTGAGAATATTTGCGGTGGGTTTTTCATAGATGGCTTTGATAATATTGAGGTATGTGCCCTCTATCCCTACACTTTGAAGAGTTTTGATCAGGAAGGGATGCTGTACTTTGTCAAATGCTTTTTCAGCATCTATGGAGAGTATCCTATGGTTCTTGTTCTTTCTTTTATTAATGTATTGTATCACATTGATTGATTTGCAGATGTTGAACCAGCCTTGCAGCCCTGGAATAAATCCCACTTGGTCGTGGTGAATAAACCTTTTAATGTACTGTTGAATCCTATTGGCTAGTATTTTGGCGAGAATTTTCGGATCTGTGTTCATCAAGGATATTGGTCTGTAGTTCCCTTTTTTGATGGGATCCTTGTCTGGTATTGGGATCAAAGTGATGCTGGCCTCATAAAATGAGTTTGGAAGTTTTCCTTCCATTTCTATTTTTTGGAACAGTTTCAGGAGAATAGGAATTAGTTCTTCTTTAAATGTTTGGTAGAATTCCCCCGGGAAGCCGTCTGGCCCTGGGCTTTTGTTTGTTTGGAGATTTTTGATGACTGTTTCAATCTCCTTACTGGTTATGGGTCTGTTCAGGCTTTCTATTTCTTCCTGGTTCAGTTGTGGTAGTTTATATGTCTCTAGGAATGCATCCATTTCTTCCAGATTGTCAAATTTGTAGGTGTAGAGTTGCTCATAGTATGTTCTTATAATTGTCTGTATTTCTTTGGTGTTCATTGTGATCTCTCCTCTTTCATTCATGATTTTATTTATTTGGGTCCTTTCTCTTTTCTTTTTGATAAGTCTGGCCAGGGGTTTATCAATCTTATTAATTCTTTCAAAGAACCAGCTCCTAGTTCTGTTGATTTGTTCTATTTTTTTGTTTGTTTGTTTCTATTTCATTGATTTCTGCTCTGATCTTTATGATTTCTCTTCTCCTGCTGGGTTTAGGGTTTCTTTCTTGTTCTTTCTCCAGCTCCTTTAGGTGTAGGGTTAGGTTGTGTACCTGAGACTTTTCTTGTTTCTTGAGAAAGGCTTGTACCACTATATATCTTCCTCTCAGGACTGCCTTTGTTGTGTCCCACAGATTTTGAACTGTTGTGTTTTCATTATCATTTGTTTCCATGAATTTTTTCAATTCTTCTTAATTTCCTGGTTGGCCCATTCATTCTTTAGAAGGATGCTGTTTAGTCTCCATGTATTTGGGTTCTTTCCAAATTTCCTCTTGTGATTGAGTTCTAGCTTCAGAGCATTGTGGTCTGAAAATATGCAGGGAATGATCCCAATCTTTTGATACTGGTTGAGACCTGATTTAGGACCCAGGATGTGATCTATTCTGGAGAATGTTCCATGTGCACTAGAGAAGGATGTGTATTCTGTTGCTTTGGGATGAAATGTTCTGAATATATCTGTGATGTCCATCTGGTCCAGTGTGTCATTTAAGGCTTTTATTTCCTTGTTGATCTTTTGCTTGGATGATCTGTCCATTGCATTGAGGGGAGTGTTAAAGTCCCCTACTATTATTGTATTATTGTTGATGTGTTTCTTTGATTTTGTTATTAATTGGTTTATATAGTTGGCTGCTCCCACGTTAGGGGCATAGATATTTAAAATTGTTAGATCTTCTTGTTGGACAGTTCCTTTGAGTATGATATAGTGTCCTTCCTCATCTCTTATTATAGTCTTTGGCTTAAAATCTAATTGATCTGATATAAGGATTGCCACTCCTGCTTTCTTCTGATGTCCATTAGCATGGTAAATTCTTTTCCACCCCCTCACTTTAAATCTGGAGGTGTCTTCGGGTTTAAAATGAGTTTCTTGTAGGCAACATATATATGAGTTTTGTTTTTTTATCCATTCTGATACCCTGTGTCTTTTGATTGGGGCATTTAGCCCATTAACATTCAGGGTAAGTATTGAGAGATATGAATTTAGTGCCATTGTATTGCCTGTAAGGTGACTGTTATTGTATATTGTCTCTGTTTCTTTCTGATTTACTACTTTTAGGCTCTCTCTTTGCTTAGAGGACCACTTTCAATATTTCCTGTAGAGCTGGTTTGGTGTTTGCAAATTCTTTCGGGTTTTGTTTGTCCTGGAAGCTTTTAATCTCTCCTTCTATTTTCAATGATAGCCTAGCTGGATATAGTATTCTTGGCTGCATGTTTTTCCCATTTAGTGCTCTGAATATATCATGCCAGCTCTTTGTGGTCTGCCAGGTCTCTGTGGATAAGTCTGCTGCCAATCTAATATTTTTACAATTGTATGTTACAGACTTCTTTTCCCAGGCTGCTTTCAGGATCTTCTCTTTGTCACTAAGACTTGTAAATTTTACTATTAGGTGACGGGGTGTGGACCTATTCTTATTGATTTTGATGGGGGTTCTCTGAACCTCCTGGATTTTGATGCTTGTTCCCTTTGCCATATTGGGGAAATTCTCTCCAATAATTCTCTCCAATATACCTTCTGCTCCCCTCTCTCTCTCTTCTTCTGGAATCCCAATTATTCTAATGTTGTTTCGTCTTATGGTGTCACTTCTCTCTCGAATTCTCCCCTCGTGGTCCAGTAGCTGTTTGTCCCTCTTTTGCTCAGCTTCTTTATTCTCTGTCATTTGGTCTTCTATATCACTAATTCTTTCTTCTGCCTCATTTATCCTAGCAGTGAGAGCCTCCATTTTTGATTGCACCTCATTAATAGCTTTTTTGATTTCAACTTGGTTAGATTTTAGTTCTTTTATTTCTCCAGAAAGGGCTTTTATATCTCCCGAGAGGGTTTCTCTAATATCTTCCATGCCTTTTTCGAGCCCGGCTAGAACCTTGAGAATCGTCATTCTGAATTCTAGTTATGACATATTACCAATGTCTGTATTGATTAGGTCCCTAGCCTTTGGGACTGCCTCTTCTTCTTTTTTTTGTGGTGAATTTTTCCGCCTTGTCATTTTGTCCAGATAAGAGTATATGAAGGAGCAAGTAAAATATGAAAAGGGTGGCAACAACCCCAGGAAAATATGCTTTAGCCAAATCAGAAGAGATCCCAAATCTGAGGGGGGAGAAAGGAGATAAAAAGAGGTTCAGAAAGAAAAAAAAAAAGAAAGAAACAATTAAAAAAAGAAAACGAATAAAGAAAAAATATAAAAAAGAAATATATATATATATATATTAGATAAACTAGTTAAAAAAACGTTAAAAAAAGAAAAGGGTAAAAGTTAAAAATTGGCAGAAGAAGAGAAAAAAAAATTGAAAAAGAAAAAAAATTAAATTAACTACAAGGCTAAAGAATCATGGGGAGAAAGCCATGAGTTCCGTGCTTTGCTTTCTCCTCCTCAGGAATTCTGCTGCTCTCCTTAATATTGAAACTGCACTCCTTGGTAGGTGAACTTGGTCCTGGCTGGATTTCTTGTTGATATTCTGGGGGAGGGGCCTGTTGTAGTGATTCTCAAGTGTCTTTGCCCCAGGCGGAATTGCACCGCCCTTAAGAAGGGCCGGGCTGAGTAATCTGCTCGGGTTTGCGTTCGGGAGCTTTTGTTCCCTGAGCGCTTTCCGTAGAGTTCTGGAGGACAGGAATGAAGATGGCGGCCTCACAGTCTTTGGCCCAGAGGAGCCAAAAGTCCGGGGCCCCACTTCTCAGTGCGCCCTCAGAGAACAGCGCCCAGTTACTCCCGTCACCCTGGCCTCCGGTCGCGCTCTGAGCTGACTGAGCCTGTGACCGGTTCAAGGTAGCCCTGAGCTGAGAGCTCACTCCTTGGCTCTGTCTCTGTAGCCGGCTTCCCCATTCTAATACCTGTAAGCTCTGCAACACTCAGACACCCCCGATCCTTCTGTGACCCTGCCGGACCTGAGAGCACGCTGACCCTGCATGGGCTTCACCCCAGTTAAGCCTCTGGAGCAATGTCCCTCAGTGGAACAGACTTTTAAAAGTCCTGATTTTGTGCTCCGTTGCTCCGCCGCTTGCCGGGAGCCGGCCCCTCCCTCCGCGGTCTATCTTCCCGTCGCTTTGGATTCACTTCTCCGCCAGTCCTACCTTTCAGAAAGTGGTTGGTTTTCTGTTTCTAGAATTGCTGTTCTTCTTCTCTTAGATCTCCCATTGGATTTGTAGGTGTTTGCAATCTTTAGATAAGCTATCTAGCTGATCTCCTGCTACCTGAAGTAGTCTCAGCCTGATACTTCTCAGCCATCTTGAATCCTCCCCCCAATAGTCAATTTTTTGGTTTGTTTCTTTTTTTCTTTGTTCATTTATTTTATTTCTTAAAGTCCACCTAAGAGTGAAATCTTATTCTCTGAATGACTTATTTCACTTGGCATTTTATTCTCTAGATCCATCTGTGTTGTAATTGGTAAAATTTCATTATTTTTTATGGCTGAGGTATATTCTGTTATATATAGGGCTGCATGAGTGGCTCAGTTCGTTAAGTGTCCGGCTCTTGATTTTGGTTCAGGTCATGATCTCAGGGTCGTGGGATGGAAACCCACATTGGGCCCTGCGCTGAGTGTGGAGCATGCCTAAGAGTCTCTCTCTCTTCCTCTGCCCCTCCCCTGCTTGTTGCTCTCTCTCTCTCTCTCTAACAAAGATAACGACAAACAAAAAACAATGAATAAATAAATAAAATATTCCATATTTTATACACACACACACACACACACACATGCACAACTACTTCTTTATTCAATCATCTATCTATGGACACTTAGGTTGCTTCCATAGTTTGGCTGTTGTAAATAATGTTGCAGTAAACATAGGGGTGAATGCATATTTTTGAATTACTGTTTTGGTATTCGTTGGGTAAATAACCAGTAGTGGAATTACTGGATCGTATTGTAATTCCATTTTTGTAATTTAATTTTTATAAGAAGTGCTATGCTGTTCTCCAGAGCAGCATTCCTACCAACAGTGCACAAGTGTTCCTTTTTCTCCACTTTCTAGCCAACACTTATTTCTTGTCTTTCTGATTCTAGCCATTCTGACAGGTATGAAGTAATATCCTGTTGTGATTCTGATTTTCATTTCCCTGATGATGAGTGATATTGAGCATCTTCTCGTATGTCTGTTGGCCATCTGTATGCCTTCTTTGAGGAAATGTCTGTTCATGTCTTCTGCTCCTTTCCTTAAATTTGATTATTTGTATTTTGAGTGTTGAATTGTATAAGTTCTTTACACTTTGGATATCAACACTTTATCATATATGGTATTGGCAAATATCTTCTCCTACTCAGTATGTGCAGAAAATGAAAAACTATGGTCCCCCAATAGTTTATTTTTGCTTTTGTTTCTCTTGCCATAAGAGACATATCTAGAAAAATGTTGCTATGGCTAATGTCAGAGAAATTACTGTGCATGCTCTCTCTAGGATTTTTATGGCTTTAGGTACCACACTAAGGTCCTTAATCCATTTTGAATTTGTTTCAATGCATGGTGTGAGAAACAGGTCAAGTTTCATTTTTTTTGTGTGTGTAGCTGTCCAGTTTTCCCAACACCATTTGTTGAAGAGGCTGTCTTTTTCCCATTGTATATTTTTGCCTCCTTTGTTGAAGATTAATTGACCATATAATCGTGGGTTCATTTCTATGCCCTCTGTTCTGTTCTATTGATCTATGTGTCTATTTTTGTGCCAGTATCATACTGTTTTGATTGCTACAGCTTTGTAGTATATCTTTTTTTAAAAGTTTATTTATTTATTTATTTGAGAGAAAGGGAAAGAGACAGAGAGAGAAAGAGAGCTTGAGCAGGGAGGAAAGGCAGAGGGGGAGGAAGAGGCAGACTCCCCACTAAGCAGACTCAATTCCAGGACTCTAATCATGACCTGAGCCCACACTTTAACTGACTGAGCCACCCAGACACCCCAGCTTTGTAGTAAATATTGAAATATGAGATTGTGATACCTCTAGTTTTGTTTTTCTTTTCAAGATTGCTTTGGCTATTCTGGATCTTTTGTGGTTCCATACAAATTTTAAGACTATTTATTCTAGTAGTGTGAAGAATCCAATTGGTATTTTGATAGGGATTGCATTAAATCTGTAGATTGCTTTGGGTAATATGGATATTTTGACAATATTTGTTCTCCCAGTCCATGGGTATGGAATATCTTTCCATTTGTTTGTGTTATCTTCAATTTTTTTCATCAATGTTTTATAGTTTTCAGAGTACAGATATTTGACCTCCTTGGTTAAGTTTATTTCTAGTTATCTTATTATTTTTGGTGCAGTTGTAAATGGGATCATTTCCTTCATTTCTCTTTCTGTTGCTTTGTTATTAGTGTTTAGAAATGCAATGGATTTCTGTATATTGATTTTGTATCCTTCAAACTTACTGAATTCATTTATCAGTTTTAGTACATTTTTGGTGAAATCTTTAGGATTTTCCATATATAGTACTATACCATCTACAAATAGCGAAAGTTTTACTTCTTTCTTACCAATTTCCATGACTTTATTTTTCTTGTTGGATTTCTGTGGCTAGGACTTGCAATACTATGTAGAATATAAGTAGTGAGAGTGGACATCCTTGTCTGCTCCTGATCTTAGGGGAAAAGTTCTCAGTTTTTCACCATTGAGGACAATATTAACTATGGATTTTTCATATATGGCCTTCATTATATTGGTATATCTTTCCTCTAAGCCTACTTTGTTGAGGGTTTCTATCATGAATGGATGCTGTACTTTGTCAAATGTTTTTTTCTGCATCTATGGAAATGATCATATGGTTTTATCCTTTCTCTTGTTGATGTGTTGCATCACATTCATTGGTTTGAGAATATTGAACCAACTTTGTATCCCAGAAATGAATTCCCCTTGATTGTGGTGAATGATTTTTTTAATGTCTTGTTGGATCTGGTTTGCTGATATTTTGTTGAGGATTTTTGCATCTATGTTTATCAAATATATTGGACTGCAGTTCTCTTTTTTTGTAGTGTCTTTATCTGGTTTTTATTAGGGTACTGTTGGCCTCATAGAATGAATTTAGAAACTTTCCTTCCTCAAGTTTGAGAAAAATAGGTACAAACTCTTCTTTAAATGTTTGGTAGAATTCCCCTGTGAAGCTGTCTGGTCATTGTCAAAAATTTATTCCTTTGTACTTGGAATTTTTGGTTGAGACTATTACTACAGACTTAAAATTCCATTTTCTGACTTTTTCAACTTTTTTTTTCTGACCTAAATAAATGCCCTAAGTTTTATATCTTAGACCCATAAACCTTAATAAACACTCTTACTAAGTCTTTTGATATTTTTTGGTAGGCATTTAGGTTTTTTTAATAAACTGTAGTATTTGAGAATTATGGCAGCTTTGTTTCTTCCTTTTTAAATCTTTAAACTCACAATTCTTATCTGACTACATGAGCTGTGGCTTCTAGTAAAAGGTTTAATAGGAGAAATTTCAAGGGCTACCCTGGTCTTTTCTTGAGCTGAATGAGAATCTTTTCAATATTCTACCTTTGAGTATGCTACTTTTTATTTATCCTATTATCCTATTTATCATCTCTTACTGTTTTGTTTTGTTTTTTCTCCTTTCCGCCTGCTAAATTAATTGAATTTTTCTCCCTCATCCCACACACACTTCCATTTTTTTCTCCTTTTACTACCTTGGAAGTTATATACTCTATCTTCTTTTGGAGATTTTCTTGGAATTTTAAAATGCATACTTAGCTTATCAAAATCTAGAAAGACTTCATATCTGTATCTTTCTTTTCATCAACATGCTTTTTTAATGCTTTTAACTCAAATACCCCTCTGATTTATACATATAAATATTCAGAATTTTCTTTATACTTTAGGTTTTCTACTGCCGTATATTAGACACTACTTTTTTCAAGATTTTATTTATTTACCTGAGAGAGAGAGAGAGAGAGCATGAGAGGGGAGGGTCAGGGAGAAGCAGACTCCCTGCTGAGCAAGTAGCCCGATGTGAGACTTGATCCCAGAACACTGAGATCATAACCTGAGCCGAAGGCAGTTGCTTAACCAACAGAGCCACCCAGGCACTCTATTAGACACTATTGATACTGCCTTTTTTATAGTCAGTGTATGTTTAGATTTACCTACAGATTTACCTTCATCTTTATTCACTTTTTTGCCTTGCATTTCAGATCTTTTAGGATTATTTTTCATCTGTCTGAAGTGCATTTCTTTAGAAATTTCTTTAGTGGAGACTAATGGAAATTAAGTCATTCAGATTTTGTTTGAAATGTTTTCATTCCATTAATAAAAAAAAAAATGTTTTCATTCCAAAGTTATTTTTGAGAAAGATAATTATGCTTGCATCAAATCCTAATTTGGAAGTTATTTTTTCTTGGCATTTTGAAGAAATTTTTACCAGTCTTCCAACTTCCTTTGTAAGTATTGAGAAAACAAATTTCAGCCTAATTTTAGTTTCTTCACACATTTCCACCTTTTATCTCTTACTGATTTTTGGATCTCTTTGTCTTTAGTAAGTTTCAATTCATTATGTACCTAACTATAGCTTACATTTTATGCATCTTGGTTGGGGTTTTGGGGTCTCATGATATAAGAAATGGCACATATTATTAGTACTACAAATTCCTAAACATTATTTTTTAAATGTAAATTCTCCTTCTTTTCTCCATCATCTCTTTCTGAAACTTTCTGAAACTCCCAGTAGACTTATGTTCAACTTTCTAATCCCTTATATTCTATTATTTTCATTCATATTTTCCATTTCTTGTCTCCTACGTAATTTCCCCATATCTATTTCAGCTTACTCATTCTCTGTTTTGTCATATGTAATATACATTAATCTTTCCATGAGTTTTAATATTAACTTTTACTTTTTGTATTCTAGATATTGCATATGTTTCCTTCCAATTATGATGAGTCAACTATGTTTGTATGTTTCAATATGCATGAAAGTATTAAATGATACTTTCCTATATTTTTAATACTCAGATTTTAGCATTTAAATATGTTTATTTTGTATTTTATATCTGAAAATTCAAGTTTGAGGATCTGACTCCACATTTTTTTCTATCTGCTGACTTGTTTATGATAGCTTTTTTTGCTTGTGCTTCTGGTGATGTGTGTGTATATTTTGTGTGTGTGTGTGTGTGTGTGTGTGTGTGTGTGTGAGAGAGCTCATATTCCATGGCATTTTACTTTTGGTTATTGTTTGATGTCTGAATTTAAAGTCTTTTCATCCAAAAACAATTGGAATTTGCCTCTACCAGGTTAATGGAGACCCAATCAATCCAGAGTGAAGATATGTGAACTAGAAGGTAGATATGAAGAAGTTACAGTTAATATACAGTCAGGTATATTTTTTAAAAGATAGAAAATATGACTAAAAATCAAATGACTTTTCAGCTGGAGATTTGTGAGTGCAGCTACTCAGAGGGTGTGAATTCTTGCCTATATTCACAGGAATTTGAGTTACCATTAGGATTCTTAGCATAGACTTTGTTCTACACCTGCTCATTCTTTTCCATTTGGAGGCTTAGAAAAAAAAATATTTTTGCTACTTTCTCAGCAAGGCAAGTTTTTTTTGCTTTGTTTTACTTCTTGATTTGACTGAATAGATTTTTTTTTTAATTTGCTGCAGAGTCTGTCTGATGGGGGCTGGGCTGAGGATTAATCCTCCTTATGAACTCCCCTTATTAATCTCTAGCCTTTCTCTTCCATTTCCCACTGCATGACACATTAATACCAAATTCCAGACTAACAGGTATTGACATAAATTCCCAGAGAAAACACTGGTTTCAGAGTTTGCTTACCCATGGAATTATATTTTCTTGACATTTCAAAGTTTTCAAAATTTCCTTTCTTCCTTCCCGCTAGTTTATCATGCATTTAAAGTTATTTTAAGACCCAAAAATAAGAAAACTAAAAGCCTAAACAAAAATGGACAAAAAATCTGAACAGACAGATCATCAAAGAAGATACATAGAAGACAAATGAGCACATGAAAAGCTGCTCAAATCATTGCTATAAAATGAATATTTGTGTTCCCCCCAAATCTGTATGTTGAAACCTAGTCTCCAATGTGACAGTATTAAGAGGTGGACGCTTTGGAAGGTGATTAGGTCATTCATAGAGCCCTCATGAATGGAATTAGGACCCTTATAAAAGAGGCCTCAGAGAGCTCCCTTGTCCCTTCTGCCATGTGAAGACAGAGAGAAGATGGCCATCTATGAACCAGGAAGTGGGCTTTCACCAGACACTGAATCTGCCAGCATCTTGATCTTGGACTTCCCAGCCTTTACAACTGTGAGAAGTAAATCAGCCCCCAGTCTATGGTATTTTTATTATATCAGCCCAAATAGACTAAGACAATTTGTTCAAAGGAAATTACAAAGTAAGACAACAATGAGATACCACCACAAACCTATTAGAATAGCTAAAAAAATGTTTAAACTGACAATGCCAATTTTTGGTGAGTATTCACATCAGTAGAAACTCTTTCATTGTTCATGAAAATGCAAAATTGTACTGCCACTTGGAAGATAGTTTGGCAGTTTCTTACAAAGCTAAATATAATCTGACAGTTGCACTCCTAGGTATTTACCCAACATATTTGAAATGTTATGTCCACACAAAACATGTATATGAATATATATGGCAACGTTTTCATTATTGCCACAAACTGAGAACAATTGAGATACCTTTCAATAGATAAATGGTTAAGGAAACTTTGGTACATTAGCACAGTAAGATATTATTTAGCAATAAAAAAAGAGTGATAATGTCAAAACTACATTGGTTAATATTAAGTGGAGATTACTAAGTGAAAGAAATTAATGTATAAAGCTAAATATTGTATGATTCCACTTATATGACACTCTAGAAAAAACAAAATTATAGATACAGTAAAAGAGCAGAGGAAATGAAAGGGAATTGAGCAGGTAAAGCAGATATTTTCTAAGGAGTTAAAATTATTGGGTAGGATACAGCATGATACTTTGAATATATTACACTAGACATCTATTGAACTTTACTGTGCAAGAGTTGATCTTAATGTGTGCAAATAAAAACTCCTTAAGTGCTCAGAGGAATCCCAGGATGGAATGCAGAAGGTGACAACAACCTACCTGTATTATAGATGTATAAACAATCTCCCTTAAAGGATTAAAGGAAAGGTAAACATAAGGAAATGTGGAAATGAGTAGAGCCTATAAAATTAAAGCAATATAAATTATACATAAGCACAACAAAATTGTTTATGAGTTGAACAATTAAGTAAATGGGTGGCAAATGATAGTTTCTTACTGTTGGAGTGGAAGGTTACAGACACACCAAGGGAAGTGTTAGAATGATTCCTATGATAATAGATTAGAGTTGGGCACATCAGTATGAACTCATACTTGGCCTAATAGCTATAGAGATGTCACATAGAGAAATATTTATAGATACCTGTGCATACATTAATTAATATACATTCATACATCTCCCTGTTTGGTCCACTGAGAAGACCTAAAAGTAGCAACACTCCAATAGCAATGAACACACTTAACACCCAGATCTTGGTTTCTAATACCACTCTGCAAGAAAAGGAATCAGAACTCCTTGGAGGATGTGAGCTGGGCATAGTGACTTCCTTCCAAATGGTAGAGTATGGAAAGAGGAGATGAAAGGAATAACTTTAAAGTGGAGAAACCTAAAAACACTGCCTTTTCTAAGTAATCAAGGTAAACTTCAAATAAAAAATCATGTTTTTGTGATAAAGTCATTTGTTATTATGTACTCTTGATATGATTTAATGAAAATGGCGTTTACCTTTATGAACTTTCTTCTGAAATTACTGCCTCAATCTAAATATGAGAAAAGCAGCAGACAAATATAATTGAGGGGGAATCTTACAAAATATCTGACAGATAATCCTCAAAAGCATCAAAGTAATCAAAAACAAAGAAAGTGTGAGAAACTATTATGGCCCTCAGAAAACATAAATAATGTGATACAGTATATTAAATGGAATCCTAGAACAGAGAAAAAGAGATTAGGTAAAAAATTAAGGATGAATTTCAATTAGTAATAATGTAATAGTATTTGATTAGTTAGTTGTAGCAAATATTATATACCAATGTAAAATGTTAAATAACAGGAGAAACTGGGTATGCAGTATATGGGAACTTTCTGTACTATCTGCAATATTTTTTATAGATGTGAAAAATTATTCTAAAATTCAACATTTATTAATATAATATTTTATCCAGCATTTTTATATGTGCTACCATGATGGGAGTTTTACTTAACATCTAATCTTCCATATTGCCATAAATCTGGAGGCCTGAGAACCAGGAGACCAATGGTGTAAATTCCAGTCCAAAAGCCACCAGGCTCAAGAAGAGCCAATGTCCTAGCTCAAAGCAGTCAGGGGAATGGAGTTCACTCTTACTCTGACTTTTTGTTTTATTCATGTCTTCAGTTGATTGGCTGACGCCCACCCAGATTGGGGAGGACGATCTACTTTACTCAGGCTACTAATTCAAATGTGATTTCATCCAGAAACACCTACACAGACGCACATAGAATAACATTTGACCAAATGTCTGGGCACCCAGTGGCCTGGTCAACTTGACACATCAAATTAACCATCCCAGTTGGTGTCATCAATGAGCCAGACAGCAGACTTCCAAGCCCTGGCAACTGTCCCTCTGTTCCACTTTCTGAACAGAAAATTCAGCTACAGGGTCTACTCTGCTCCCATGGAGCCCTTTCCTCCAGAGGGGAATGCTCAGGGGCACAGCTCACTATAGTGATGGGGGCACTTGAACATCCACTGCCTGGACCTGTTGTGAGGACTGAATGAGACAGTGTGTGGGAACACACTTTCTAAGCTATTCAGTTTTACAGAGGTGAAATGCTGTCATTATTTGCTTATTTTTCTGTGCATTAGCAGCATTCACATTATCCTTATGTGTTCTCAGCAGAAATGAAGATATAACAAATCTGAAAAGCTTAGCTCCTAAGAACTCATAAAAGGAGGACAGCTGGTATTGCCCACATCAAAGAGAATACTAGCAGCTCAAATTTCTTTGTTGTTTTTGGCACATGAACCACCTTCTAACACACTGTTTCATGTAATCCTACCAAAATCCTGTACATTAGAGTATGCTATTATTCTGCTTTTGTAGATGTGGAGAAAGACTGAGAGAGGCAAGTGACTCTTCCAAGATAACACTGCAAGGAGGAAACCAATTTTTCCTTTAACATCAGTCTTCAAATTCTAAATCCATGTTCTCTCCATGCCATCATGTCCATCTCCTGACAGGAAACAGTGAACTCAGGCCTTGGCAGCATAATTACCTCTAAAGAAAGACAAGGCCACTTTGCTAATAGCTATATAACAGATTTTGAGTTCTTTTCCATTTAAAAGAGCATATCCACATGATGGGTAACATTATCTGAGGATGCTAGTTTCATGAGACCCATTGATTAATGCATTCCACCTCCATCCATCCATTGAATCAACAAATTAAAGGTCTACCTTGTGCTGACTATAGTATAGGCACTGAGAATACACATGGCAATCCTCAGCCTCACCGTCACCATCGTCAACAACATTTTCATCCCAATTATTTTGGGTATGTGCCTGTTATAGGAGACTAGGTGAAATGTCAAAGAGTCCAAGATTATAGAACATGATGCTAATGGTGTACATGGCACACACTCAACAAGGCAGATATTGGAAGGTACTATGTGAGAGACAGTGCAATAAAATTTTAAAAATGCACAATGAATACATGATGTACACAGGAATCAATAAACTTTGAGGGAGTGTATGAGGAAGAAAATGTAATCTTTGAATTAATAGAATTGCAAAGAACTCTTGTTCCTTAGTAGGTGGCTTGTTGAAAGCTTTTCAGGTCATAAAAAGGAGCTGTGTATTTTTAATGTTGTGATTTCCGATAGGAAGTTCCAGTAGGAAATTAAGCATTCTGCACCCAATTGTATGTGTTTGCCTTGCCATGCTGGTAGAGCTAAATGTTGATTTCTTTTGTTTCCCTTGATTCAGGAGGATATTTGAGGGACATGTTCCAGAGAAGCAGCTTTAATTTGAAAAATAATAAAAATTCCTCAGATGAAAGAACCATAAAATATATACTCTTCTCTTATCTCTTCTTCATCTAAACAATGTTTCTTACTCCTCTCTGAATACAGACCAAACATGGCTTCTGTCAGGAAGACTTCTTCCCATTCTGACAAGCACCACTCAGGATTAATGCATTGCTTGGGAACTTCATGGGACACATTCCTGGAGAGCTGAACACACCAGACTACAGAACTCACAAACACTCCTTCTCTGTCTATTGTTACTGTGGATGAAATGCCATACTTCTGGGTTAGATAAACTCATTCACTTTTAAACTGGATTCTATTTCCACTTATGCACTCAGCTACAGCAATTCTCCTCTCTCGTTTATCTTTACATTTTCACTTTTTACATGGCCAGTCCCAACAGCAAACATGCTATTATTTAATTTACCTTAACAAAACAACAAACAACAAAACACCCTTGTTAACTGCACCTCCCCTCCATCTACTTCACATTTACCTGTCATGTCTGTGCTGCATTTTTCATATAATTTTCCTCAGCCAACAAAGCCAGTCCTTCCTCTCAGAAACAGATCACAGCCAATGACTGACTGGCATGAGGTACCAAAAAGCTGTTCCACTGCCTTGAGGTAGAGCTAACTTAGGGGTACAAATTTTTTCCAAAGCTTCCCTACAAGATGGAACTGAAGCTAGTTGTCAGTTGAGATATAGACCTGTGTAGCATTTTTTCTGCCCTATCTTGATTTCCTTACTTCACCTTTTCTGAAAAGCATTTCCCCAATAAATCATCTGCTTCTAGGGAACCCAGCCTAAGATAATTGGTACCAGAGCTGTTGGAACCCAGGTGGGGGTCCTCCTTAAAAACTCTAAGGATGGGATTCTCAAACTGGATTACTCGCAGGATGAATGACAATGAGGACCCCATTACTCTATTAGGTGTAATATAGACTGTTCCCAGTACATTCAAGTATTGCAATGGCTGAGACTCTTACCTTAAAGAGTTGGAAAGAGGTACACCAGCTTGTACATGTCTTTGGCACTTGAGACATATAGAAGAAATATCATTATAAACTCTGGAATCAGGTAGCTGTTCCTAAGCAACACTGATTTACTAAAAAGAGAAAATGACAGGGTTGGATCTATTAATCAAAGATCTACATCAAAGTGCGAAAGCCATAGGGCATTCCTGACAATATTTAAAGACCTTTATCTCCGATAGCTACAAGGCAGTCATTGCTTAAGGACAGGAACAAGACTAAATTTTAAAAAATGGAATAATTCTGAATCATCAGCCTAGGCAAATATCCAATAAGAAAGTCATTGGATACAAAAACAGTAGCACTCTGAGACTTGGGATGGAGGTATCTGGACAGGTGTATGTGAGAACATTGATTCCCAAATTCTCCTGAACTTTCTGGGCCTGCAGAAGTGGCCCACTACTCCTTTTTGAAAGATAGATATCTCCCTTGCTTGAAAACTATGCAACAGTTTTAAAACAAAAAATAATAAAAATAGTTTTAAAATGAAGCAGGTGCTTTACAATACAGTACTTTCCCTCATCAGAATTTCTTTCCACCTTTCCTGCTGGCCACTGATCCATAATTAAAGCTAATTCTCAGCCAGATGTGACTGAAGAAATGACAATTCTGCTAGGCAAAGTAAGAGATTATGTAAAGGAGCCATAGGACCAAGGCAGCATATACTGTCAGGGTCAGAGAATATGATTGGGAGTGAATCCTGAAGTATGCTGGGCCAAGGTGGAGGAATACAAACCTGGCTAATGGAAACCTCCATATGGGATGATCCTCTGTAACACATCATTTACTATCTTGACAGAGGCTCCAAGTGATGGTTTTAACACATTGCTGGAATAACTCTTGGAATTTGCCAAAGAAGGACTCACCTTATATGAAGGAAAGGTACCAGAAAACCATGGAGGAAGGAATAATGAGCCTCAGAGAAGTGGGAATGCTAAAATATATCTACTCTTTGAGACCAGAAAATGTACCAACTAGACATGTTCCTTGGAATGGTTCAAAGGACACTCTGTTTATCAAGATGATGAAGTGAGAAAATCACATGAAGTGAAAAACTGAGAAGTAGTTTTCTTCTGAAGGTCAGAACTAATGATAGCAGATGCTGCTATAGGCGGTCTCCTTAATAAAAATGAGAATGATAAGATCCTGGAATGGAAGAGGCCAGGTGGCAGCCTGGCAGAAATTAGAAGTAGCAATTAGAAATAAAGTTAATCTATTCACCATGATGGACACCAAAACTGAAATGGTGGCCAGGGGCACATGATCTTAGGGATCTTGGAAATACCTCATAAAACATGGAGTTCTTAGTTACAGTACAGTGCAGATGGACAACCAGCAAATCTACTGATTAAAATATATAACCAGAGACGTTCTGAAAATGGTTCCAGTGGTAAGTCACGTTTGCCCAGTTTACAGACCAGACATTCTCAGGTCCAGAGTCCAGTGACTGAAGGAAAGACCAGATCAAGGGGGGGGGGGGGGGGGAGGAAGACCTGCAATAGCACAAGAAATGAACATAATAGTGGTCTCCCAGTCCTTTGCCCAACATAAGCAAATAAGAGCAACAGTAAAAGTAGGAAAAAATACACAGCTATAACCTGGGGAAAGGAGAACAACCAAATTGTTCAAGGGTTGTAGGATCTAGAGCATGAATGATCACTAATACTCAAGAATCCAAAGTGCCATTGTTGCCCTGTTAGAGTAGGGACTAGAGCAGCCGAATAATAAATGAAGTCCTGGTCCAAGATCCTTTGGGTTCACAGACTCACTAATCACTATTTTCCGGATTTCTGAAGATAAATACAAAATTGTCATACTCCTCAGTTTGGCAAAACTCTCACATTGGCCTATAGAGTAAGAGATATGCTGGTGAGAAAGGTTAAGTGGAATATTTTGAAATTGCTCCTCCTTCCAAGATAGTAAAGCAAAAATTGTATCTCAGGGCGCCTGGGTAGCTCAGTGAGTTAAATCCTCTGCCTTTAGCTCAGGTCATGATCCCAGGGTCCCAGGATCGAGTCCCGCATCAGGCTCTCTGCTCAGCAGGAAGTCTGCTTCCTCCTCTCTCTCTCTCTCTCTCTGCCTGCCTCTCTGCCTACCTGTGATCTCTGTCTGTCAAATAAATAAATAAAATCTTTAAAAAAAATTTATCTCATCCCAGAGTATATGGCAGATATTTGTGTCACCTTTAAATCCTTATAAGATGGTCATATCCCATTTACTATATCAGTGCAAAAACTGGATGGATCATAATAGATGCTCATGGATTATCACAAATTTAACCAGATGTAGTTTTATTTGTAGCTGTTGTGCCAGACATGGTATCTTTACTAGAGGAGATTGACATGGCCTGAGATACATAGTAGTATATGGCTATTGATCTGAAAATGCTTCCTTTTCCAAACCTATACAAAAGGAAGGTCAGAAGCAGTTCATCTTCTCATGGGACATAAAGTGGTACATATTCACAGTGTTCTGCAGGGCTACGTTAATGTTCCCATTTCCTGTCATTACATAGTCCATAAGGATCTTGACCATCTGGACATCTGAATGTTGGTAGTGGGTACATGACTGTGGAATCCATTAGTACCAATATATACCAAACCATTTGGAGACTGTTGACCTGATAAAGTGATGGAACAATCTTTTCAGGGTACAGCCGAGGGACCAGACTGAAGATAACACCCTTTGAAATGGGTTGATATTCTTTAAGATGTGGTATATGCTTTAAACCAGTGGTCATTACATAGTGATGTGTGTCCAGTAGAGAGAACACAAGGTTGTGAGAACTAGGGATGGAAGCACACTTAGGATATTTGGGTTTCCTTTCTCTGTGATTTCAGACTCTGCAGGTATAAAAGCCCTGGTCTCCAGAGACAGGGATGTGCTTCCACCGAGGGACCCAGAAGAGTGCTACCTGGTCATTTTGGAGATTTTTGTGAAAGTAAGCCAGCAGTCACAGGAAGCAGTTTCTACACCAGCAGGGGCAATAGACTCTAATTCTCATGAGGATATTAACCTTCTGCTACATAATGGGACTAGGAAAAAGTAAGTTAGTCATGGAGGTGATTCTCCAGAGTGTCTCTTGGTAGTCCCACGTCTTATAAATGGGTAAGCACAGTAATTTCAGTCTTATGAGATTTTATCCTATATCCTTCTTGGAGACAGATTCAGTAAAATGACTGATTGATACATAGGTTCTAAAGCCTAGACTCCTTTTTCTCAAGGTGGAATTAACCCTATTACATTATTTGTACTTCAGAGTTTCCCCAAACAATCAAACTAAGGCTAGTTTCCAGTTAAGAGCGCATCCTTGCTTCTCATTTTTCCCCTCCCTAACCTGTTTCCCTCACTCCTCTTATCCTCTGAGCTCTTCCTAGGTAAATCACAAGAACAAGAATGTCCATTTCAGGCTCTGCCTCCAGGGAATCTTGCCAAAACCCAGGGACTATTGACATTTTTGTTCATTGATATGTCAAAGTTTCTAGAAAAAAAAAGTACATTGCATAAAACAGGTACTATATTTGCCTATATATGTGTGGAACAAAAATTAGTCCTTGGGGCACCTGGGTGTCTCAGATGGTTGGGCATCTGCCTTAGGCTCAGGTCATGATCTCTAGGTCTTGGGATTGAGTCCCAGGTCTGGCTCCCAGCTCGCTGGGCAGTCTGCTTCTCCCTCTCCCTCTACCCCTCCCTCTGCTTGTGCTCTCTCTGTCTCTCTCTCTCTCAAATGAATGAATAAAATCTTTAAAAAAAATTAATCTTTAACACACTGAATTAACATGCTTGGTTCACTTGCTATTATTTATTTATTAGTAATTTATTTTATTTATCTAACAAGACTTTACCCAGTACTTCCTATGTTCTAGGCTCTGTGCCAAGTGTTGGAGATACAGAAAAATGTAAGTCAGTAACCCTGCCCTGAAGATGTTCTCAGCCTTGTCAGGTGGACCTGTCAATAAACCAGCTCATTTGAGTACAATGTGATACAAACATCATGATACAGAGAGGGTTCTGGATCTTCCTTTTTTTTTTTTTTTTACCCTCAAGAAGAAACACAGACACTAGCCCACAATAGCCATCAACAAATAAATGAATAATTTGAAGTAATTCCTTAGAACCTTCTGAAATGTGAGCCCCTGTTACATTTTACTAGGCACAGCATCTGTTGCATCTCAACAACCCAGCAACTCAGAATGCTCAGCCCTCCACATTGCTGCTCATGTTGGAAAAGTCATCCCATTCTTCTGTTGGCTAACACTCGCTCACCATAGCAGATTCAGCTCTGACATCACCTTCCCCGGACCATTCCCTGACCCTGCTCCTCCCTAAGACCAGATTAGGTGCATCTTCTAACTACTGTGTCAGCCTCTTCCACTGCACTTAGCTTTCTATGCCCTGGTTTTCTAGCTATATGTCTATCTCTCCTATGATTTAATAATCAGGTCAGGGACTATGTGTCTAAAACCTATCAACTGATAATTTTTTAATCAATTTATTTTTTTTGTTCTTGTTTGTTTGTTTTTTTAAAGTCCCATGTTAATTTTTTTAATGTCCATGTGTGAAAAAGAAATACCATGACTCGTGTTTTCACTAATAGTCATTTTCTTCAATTTTTTTAATTTAAAATCTATCTTTCCTTTAGCCTTTAAATTCACTTTTCAAGTCCAGTATATTTGCTTATAAATTTAGTAATTGGGTGTGAAAATTTAAAACCCTTTTTTGTCCTATTTTTTATTTCTACTAATCTATCTGATAAATTTTACAGATTAATTTTCCCAAAGCATGTGAACATTAGTTTTAAAGTTTATCAGATTTTCTCAAACATATCAAATAAAAGTCACAAGAAGTTATAAGCTTAACAAATTAAAATCTCCCATATTATCTAAAACATCATTAAATTCCCTTAAGCATGTCAAACTATGATCATATATCAAAAATATTTTATTTTCTTAAGTACTTCAAACAGCCTATAAGACAGATGTGTAACCCTAAATCATTTTAAATCTTCCAAAATCTCTTAACTTTAGTAAATAGGAACTTATAAAATGAGTAGATCAGATAGCTAAACATTTTGGTATATCCGAAAGCAATGTATAAATAAATTCCGTAACTTAGATTCTCCTAAGCTTTTAAACAATGTAATTAGATAAAAACTCTTGACATTTTAAATTAGAACCTCAAGTCTAAATTCTCCAGAATGTTCAGATTCTCTTAAATATTTCAAATATCCTACAAAGTGTATCCAAACAGCACAATGAGTACAAAACTTTCTATCACACTGGTATAATCACAATTTACACAAAGGTCTAAATACCAAGTTTATTTCTCCATCATTCATATACTCACATTTTATACATTCCCAGAGTTACAAAGTCACTTATCCAACCAAACATAATAGAAATACCACCTTAGGTCTACTACAGCTACCAAAATGACAGATCCAAGGTTGTCAGAGATTGGAGACCCCAGTTGCAAAGTCAAGGAACTGGTCAGAGTTGTGGCTACATAACCTGAATCACATCATGAGAAAACAATGGGACAAACCCAAATTAAGAGACATTCTACAAAACAACAGATTGTGCTCTTCAAAAATGTCAATGTTATTTTAAAAAATAGAGAGACAGAGAAAGACAAGAAAGAAGATCAAATAGATATGACAACTAGATATAAGGCATGATCCTGGATTAGGGAGGAAAATAGTATCATTGGGATAATTATCAAAGTGGAATATGGACTATATATAGGGTAGTAGTTTGTATTAAATTTAAAGTTCTTGAGTTTGAGGAATGCCTGGGTGGCTCAGTTGGTTAAGCATCCAACTCTTGATTTCAGCTCAGGTCATGATCTCTGGGTCCTAGGATCAAGCCCCCAGTCTGGCTCCATGTTTTGTGGGGAATCTGCTTGTCCCTCCCCCTCTCCCTCTGTCCCTTGCCTCCACACTCTATTTCTTTCTCCCTAAAATAAGCAAATAAAGCTTTTAAAAAATTTTTACTGAGTTTGATAACCACACTGTGATTATATTATAGAATGACACTATTTTTAGAAGAATCATGTTGAAATATTTGGGGGTAAAGTGTCAGATATCTATAACTGGTTCAGCAAATTAATAATAATAATAGTGAGAATAATGGAAAGAATAACATGTGCATGTTTGTATAGAGAGAAAGAAAACAAAAATGAAGCAAAATATGTCAACCATGAGTGAATTTGAGGTCAAGAGTAGGTTGAGTGCAGTATTGCAACTTTTTCTAGTTGTTTTACAAAACAAAAAGTGTAATTAAAAAAATTAAATAAAAAGATTAAAAATAAGATTTGCAATGAGTTCACAGGAACTTGTATGTATCTTTGAGGAAAATAAAACTTTAGCAATATAGGGGGCGCCTGGGTGGCTCAGTGGGTTAAAGCCTTTGCCTTCAGCTCAGGTCATGATCCCAGGGTCCTGGGATTGAGCCCCGCATCAGGCTCTCTGCTCAGCAGGGAACCTGCTTTCCTTCCTCTCTCTCTGCCTGCCTCTCTGCCTACTTATGATCTCTGTCTGTCAAATAAATAAAATCTTTAAAAAAATAATAATAAATTCTATAAAAAAAAAACTTTAGCAATAGATTATTAATACAACAGAAAACCATGGGATATTTAAACAAACAAACAAAAAAAAACTGATCTACTGAAAGGATACTTGTCTTCAGAGCTGAAGGAAGGTTAAAAAATAGTTTCTGAAGTTGTGCTTCCAGAAGAATACCTAAAATTATATTTCCTTTCAAGGATGACAACATTGCCTCCATTGTTCCACAATGCTGCGGGCACTGGACCCTTACAATGTCACTGGCAGAATGGCCCCTGGTCCTCCAGAAGCTAGATGCTCCTGTCATAGCTCCTACACTGACCACCAGAATGGATTATCCACTGTCTCTGTTCTTTATATCAATCACTCGTCATTCAAAACTTAAAACACTTGTATCTGATTAGCTAAGTCTAAGACACAAGCCAATATACTAGCTGCAGGGGAATCTAGGAGAAGTCAAAATCTGACCTCCAACTCTTACAACAACAGCTGGGCTGTGACTGCTGTCATCAAGGGTCCTAGTGATGGGCTTCTTCCACTAGAGGAAGCAGCTTCTTATGATGGGGAGAGAAGAAGAAAAGTACCCTGGTCCATGGCATACAGTGCAACCCTTTTAGATTCTGCCTGCTATATTGAAGGGGTTCCAAGACCAACTCTTCTGGCTGGGATCTAACTTTGCAAGCCACTTTCTGAAGATAACCACTCTTTCAACTCATCACTGATTTGAGTAGATAGAAGTCTGCCTACCTCATCCCTACTTCTTTCAACTTAATATTTTGTTGCCTGATTACTTTATGGAATTCTGTGACTCTTCACACACCCTGCACCTTTTACCACCCCAATCAGGGTGGTGACTAATGTCTCCTGGTTATGAATTCCAATGGACAGTCTCCAACCTCTTTTCAGCTTTCATATTGATCTTTCCAATCACTACTTTATGATGATCTATCATCAGACGTAGCCCAAGACCTGGAAGACAGTAGGCACTTGGGAATAAGGATTGGTAAATGAATGCATTAAAAATTAGTAAAGAACAAGTGGAGGAATATCCTGATGGGTACCATGAAAAATTACCTCTCCAGCTAGCAATGACATATAGAATACACAGAATCTGACTTGAAACCACAACACAGAGGCAGTTTCAGTCCATTCCTTGGAAAATTGTATTCAAATATGAGATTTGATTTCCTAAGGCTGATGGGTCCACAGAGAGTGGGAGGGTGGTCCTTTTTTCTGGCTGTGTGGGGAAGGGAAAGGCAAAGGTCTCTCTGCTATAGCAGGTGGCAGGTCCTTCCTCTTACAGGAGCACTGAGTAACTTCTTTCCATTCCATGACTCTCACCACCTTAGAAGGGCCAGAAAGTGACTAACCTGACCCTTAGTTGGGACACACTAGCCAGACACTGAGCTCGAACAGTCTGGTTCATTCCCAGATCCAGGTTTCTTTAAGAGAAATGGGGAGGACCTAAAGGGTTAATTAGTGTTCAGAATCAGAACAAAGAAGCTAGTCCCTGGGCAAGATGCTTCCCCTCTCTTCTTCTATCTTCTCTCTTTTTGTGGAGGGGGGTGGGGGGGGTGCTTCATTCTATGGCCAGGGACCTTAAAACATAAATGCTGAAAAGCTCATTATCACCAGTTAGAAATATAAGTATATAAGGCATTACAATAATGAATTCTATAGCAAAAGGCAGGAACAGAGGAAGGAATCTTTCCTGCAAAGGACTGGGCTGAAAAGGACTGGGCTGAAACTGGGCCATTTTCCTGCTACAACAAGAAGAAGGCTTTTGTCAATTTCCAGACATGTAAATCAAAAAGGATACTTCAAGACAGAAATGGGAAGGAGAAACGGTTTCTTCACCATTGACCCTCAACCTGCATTCCAAAACTGGCTTTAAGGCTAAGAAGCTCTAATCCCTCAACCAAACAGAGGGAGCTAAAAAGATTGGATTTGAAAAGGCCACAGGAAATGAGATTGGCAATAGCTCCCCACACAGCGCTAGTCACACGGTTTGGGGAAGTTAAAACAAGATGAAGAGGAAGAGTCAAAAAATTATCTACAGCATATGCATAAAACACGAGGCTGGAACCAGCTGAACCGCCTTCCTAATTTCCCTACCTCTGTGTGGATGCTATAAGTGCTACATCCAGGATTCCAGGGGCTGGAGATCATGTGAATGGAATGCAGTGCCTCTGTGAATTTCTAGTCTAAATTGTATTAGTGTAAGTGACAGGGACTCTGCTCGCGATTTGATTCGCAGGAGCTGACTGTTTCTGATGTTTTACTAACAATTTGGGTAAATATGCTGAAACCAATATGTTCGGCCAGGTGCTGGGCAAATTTAGCCCAGCGTGGAACAGGGCCTGCACAAATCTGCATCCCCAGATGGAAGACGTGGAGTTACAAATTAGTGCAATTCAAACAGAAGAGGTTTGACCAAGGGAAAGCTTAAAGAGATCAAAGGGAAAACAGAGGGGAAATTGGATACAGTTGCATGCGGTTCATTAGAAGGCAAAGGGTACTTAATTATTTTATTCCAGTTTTTTCTTTTTCTTCTTGAAGAACTGGGTTAATGCTTTCACTATTCTAGTTTGGTCCTACACTTTCCCAACTTATAAGAAAGCTCTGCGTCACAATGATATGTTAAATATGAAGGAATTTTCCTGCATTATTATTAATCTGGGACCAGGCATGGAATTCCAAGCATATTCAAAACAGGAGTTCAAAGTCAGAACTCTATTTTTTTAAAGGACTGTATTTAAACATGAGTGTCTTCAGAGATATATTTATATAGGTTGCCATAATTTCCTTACATTCCTACCTATTTATTAATTATTTCCCTCAAACAATAAATCATTTTATAATTGTAATTAACCAACATAATAGCTTTTTAGTTATTATCAGGTTATATCATTTTATCTCTCTGTAGATATGTAAAATCACAATGATTTAGTTGTTTACCTCCCAGATTGGAGGTCTCACCCAGGAATAGAATAATAATTATAATTTTAAAGAACTGGAATCATGCACTCTGCCCATGGTGAGTTGTTGGCTGTAATCACTGTATAAAAAATAAAGACAAGAATGCCAGGAGGTATGTTAACATTATTTACAGTGTCCCTGAAATTCAATTTGTAACCCAACAGCATAGCACTAAACTCTTTTGAAGATTCTGGAAGGGAGGGATGGGTAGGAGACAGGAACTGTGTGACACAAGAGCTGATTAAAAGTATAGAAATGGACCTAGGGCCGAAGTTGTGACACAGTGGAGCCGGGTCCCTATAGAAAGACCCAAGCCATGTGCTGGCTGCAAACTGAGAGGTATTAGGGTGGGTAGGAAAATCCAGGCCATTTGTTTGCAGGGTGATCCAAGGAGTCCTGTAGGAAAAACTCACGCTAGGCAAGTAACTCTGACACCAATCACAATGTGTAGCGGGTATTTCCCCCAGACCACCAATTCTCAGACTGCAGCTGATGTCCTACCATCTAACCCACCAAGAGATAGCATCAGATTCCACAGGGTAAGGGCTCAGTCCCATAAGACTGTGTCCACTTCAGATTCCAGTCACAAGTCCAGGTTGTCACCCATGCTTCTGACTGATCAGCTATAAATCTGAGGTTCCCATGACCCTTCCTTGGGTTTGATTAATTTGCTAGAGCAGCTTACAGAGCTTAGGAAACCCTCATTAGGAAACCCAGATTAGCAGTTCATTGAAAGGATGCTAAAGAATACAAATCAATAGGCAGATAAAGAAAAACACAGGGCAATATCCTATACAAAGGAGCTTCCGTCCTCTTGGAATTTGAGCTCAGGGAAGTATTCTGGTTCCCTAGCCCAGAAGCTCTCCTAACTCCATACTTTAGGATTTTTTACAGAGGCTTCATTACACAGGCATGTTTGATTAAATCATGCCATTGGTGACTGAACTCACCAGCTCCTCTACCCTTCCTGGAAATCAGGGGCAGGAGGGCTGAAAGCTTCAGCTATCCAATCAACAAGGTTGGTTCCACTAATAACCAGCCCCAAATCCTTAGGTGCTTTTCAAAAGTCACTCTGTTAACTTAACAAAAGATGTCTTTGTAGCTTTCATCACCAAGTGTCTTAGGAGCCGCAGGACAGAAATTGGGACAAAGACTATATATATAGTTGTTATAGTTATAGTTATAGATCACAGTATTACAGGAAGGAGTCCCATGAGGGAATATGAGGGTGGATAGCATTGGGGTCAGAGGGGTAGGAATGAGGGTCACATCCACCTTGTAGGATGAAGCAAGGAGTCTGGATCTTATTCTAAGGGCATTAGAGTGCCTGCTAGTGTGTGTGTGCATGTGTGTGTGTCTGAGATTACAATTTGGCATTTATTTATTGAAAGCTCCCACGTGTTGGACTCTGTTCTAAATGCTGCACACAGAGCAGGAACATGGCCTCTGTTCCCTTGATGCTCATGATCTCGAAGAGAGAAGCAATGCAGAAATAAACAAGATGATACTATGGGTCTTACACAGAATCAAGACAGATGAATATGATAGACAGTGACTTGGGGCTACATTTTTGACTGAGTAGTCAAGAGAAGTTTCTCCCAAACAGTGATGTTTCAGCTAAAACAATAGTAACAACTAACATTTGCATATTGTTTAAATATGTAAGTCTCTACTAAGTACTTAACACATCTTGAAGTTGTTAAGATAGACTGTTTGTTATCACATCCCTTCATAAATAAACTGGCAGGGAAACCCTTTCAGTAACTTCCAAATATGCCTCTGCTAATCAGTGATGAATTTTAACCAGGAAGTCTCACTGTGAATACCTTATTGTTTACCAATTCACTCTCCATGACACTATCTGAATGAGAAAAGATGTGAATTTTGAGAAGGAGCCTGTCCTGTGAGACACTATAGGAAGAGCTTTTCAGGCAGAGGGAACAGCAAGAAGGAAAAGAGGCCTAGAAAATTGCAAGCAAGGAAAGAAGGGACGGGAGAAAGACCAAAGAGGTGAGCAGAGGCCAGAATACATAGGGCTTTGGAAACCAGATGAAGGTTTTGTTCTAAATGTAATGGGAAATGTTAAATAAAGGAAGGGGGTGATCTGTTTGAGGTTTTTAAAATATGACTTTGGCAGCTGAATGAAGACTGGAATGGGGAGTGCTATGGACTGAATGTTTGTGTCTCCTCAAAATACGTATCTCCAAACTCTGACCCCCCATGTGGTATATTAGGAAGTGGGGCCCCTGGGAGATGATTAGGTCATGAGGATGGAGCCTCGTGAATGGGGTTAGCACTCTTACAAGAGACCTCGGAGAGCTTCCTGCTGCCTCTACCCTATGAGAACACAGGGAGGAGAGGGTCATCTAAAACCAGGAAGTGAGATCTCACCAGACACCTAATCTGCCAGCACCTTGATCTGAGACTTTCCAGCCTCCAGAACTATGAAAATATAAACCACTCAGTCTATGGTATTGTTGTCATGCAGCCTGAATGGACTAAGAGAGGGGAAAGGAGGGAGAGTGTCAGCAGAGAGGTCAGTTGGAAGGTGATGGTAGAAGTGCTAGTGAGAACCCTACTGGCTTGGACTAGCATTACCATAATTGATATAAAAAGAGGTAAGGAAGCTATAACTTGGAGGTAGAGTTGACAAAGCATGCTGATGGCATGAAAGTAGGGAACTTTGGAAAGAAAACAAATAAGAATGAGTATTAAGTTTTTAGCACGGATAACTAAGAGAATGAATGGTTGTTCCCTTTCCTGAGACTGGATAGGTAGGTAATGTGATGGGAGGAGAGGGGGGATAAATGTCATGATAAGAAAAGCAGAATTGGGGGCGCCTGGGTGGCTCAGTGGGTTAAAGCCTCTGCCTTCAACTCAGGTCATGATCCCAGGGTCCTGGGATCAAGCCCCACATCGGGCTCTCTGGGCAGCGGGGAGCCTGCTTCCCCTTCTCTCTCTCTCTGCCTGCCTCTCTGCCTACTTGTGATCTCTGTCTGTCAAATAAATAAATAAAATCTTTAAAAAAAAAAAGAAAGAAAAAAAAGAAAAGCAGAATTGTAGCAGGATGACCCAAGTTGGGCATGGGGATAGAGAAGATGACTTCAGGAAGAATTTAAAAGTCATTTAGGAAAAGTAGGCTATTCCTTCTTGCTTGAATGCCTCTTTCATGGCAACTGTAGCCAGACCCACTCATCCTTCAGGACCCAGTTCAGTCACCCCTTCCACTATGAAACTTCCCTTCTGACAGCCAAATATGGTCAAAGAGTAACTTTGTAGCAAGTGCTATGCTGTGGATACAAAGGCAATAGGACATTGGTCCAACCTCAGGAAGGTTACTGTCTAGGGAAGGAAAACAGACCAGTAACAAATACAGTACCTCCTGGGATAGAAGTGTTTACAAGTTACAGACTGTGTTACTCTCCCAGGGCTGCTGTAACAAAATACCACAGACTGGGTGGTTTAAACAACAGGAATTTATTTCTCATGGTTCTGGAGGCTGAAAATCCAAGATCAAAGTCTTGGCTGAGTGTGTGTCTGGTGACAACACTCTCCCTGGCTAGCAGGCAATCTCCTTTCCACTGTGTCCTTACACGTCCTTTCCTTGGTGCTTGTGAGCAGAAAGAAGGGTAAAAAAGCTAGCTCTGTGGTGTCTCTTCACATAAAGACACTGAACTCAACATAAGGGTCTCACCTTATCTAAATCTAATTACCTCCCAAAGGGCCAATTTCCAAATTGCATCGGTAGCTAAGGCTTCAACATATAAATTTTGGGGAGACACAGTTCAGTGCCTGGCACAGTGAAAGTATAGACAGATCTAAGAGAATCTTCAAAAGGGATTGATGCTGTAGTTTTCTCATAGGATAAGAACATGTCTTCCAGGAAGATGAGAACATGTTTGTTAGGGTGACAAGATGGAGAGGACCATGAGACAGACAGAAAAGGCACAGAAGTATCATGCACCAATGCACCTTGGAAAATTACTTATATCTGAGGCTCAGATTGGTTGGGAAGAGGAAGAGGATTGGCAGTGCATCAGTGACTGATGGGATATTAGCTTGGAAATGTATCCCTGGGGACAGATCAAGAATGTATGCTGTGGCAGATGCTGCAGGTGCCTTATTCAATTGTCTTAATCAGTTCAGGCTGCTATAACAAAGTGCCATAGACTGGGTGGCTTGCAAATAACAGAATTTATTTCTCAGAGTTGTGGGCTGGAAGTCCAAGATCAGGGCCCCAGCATGGTTGAGTTCTTCTGGGTCAAAGACTGCCAAATTCTTGCAATGTCCTTATATACATAATTGTGGAATGGGCAAGAAAGCTCTCTGGGGCCTCTTTTATGACAGCATGAATCCCATTCATGAGGGCTCTGCCCTCATCACCTAATCACCTCTCAAAAGTCCCACCTCCAAATCACCTCTCAAAAGTCCCACCTCCAAATACCATCACATTTGGGATAAGGTTTCAATATATGAATTTTGAGAAGGCACAATAGTCAGTCTATAGCACCAACATCATTTGCCAGTTCTTCTCTGCTAGCAGAACCTTGATTCAAATAACACACAGAGATCTCTTGGTCTCCTAGAAGTCAATCCCCTCTCCAGCCTAGGAAATAAATCACAACTGGCCTAAACTAATCATTCCCTTCTCCAGTGATTGGTCAAGGAGTAGTAGACATGGGATTCAGTCCCAACCAATACGATGTAAAGAGAAGACTTTTGCCCTTCCTTCTTTTTCCTCACTTGAATATGGATGTGTGTCTGAAGTGATAGAAGACATCAAGGCTAATGTTAAAATCATCGAGGTCAATGGTGATGAAAGCCTGAAAGAGGATATAACAAGAGGAATGTCAAGAAGGGAAGAGGAAAGTTAGATTTAAAGAGAAAGTATTGACAGGACTAGACCACCAATGAGATGTGAGGGATGGGGGCCAACGAAGAACAGGATAGCACTTAGATTTCTAATATGGATGAATGGAGAATTGTGGTAGTTGCTGAAGTAACACAGGAGAAAGGGCAGATTAGAGTGGAGGAGGAAAAAATAATTTGCTTATGTTCAGAAAAATTGACTTTATAGTGTAACCAGAATTAATTAAGCCTCGTTGTATCCAAAATTTGCCTCCGTCATGGAAATAATATCACTTTGTTTACTTGTCTAAATCCGTACCCAAACCTTGAGCTCCTTGAGGGGTGAAAATGAAAATGATAATAAAGGCAAACATTTATCTATTGTTTATATATGCCAGGCACTATTTCAAGCTCTTTGTTAACATAAAGAAGCTAAGATATGCAGGGAAAAAACTATCCCCAAATCAGAGAACTGAATAATGTTTCTGTTGAAGTGCTAGTTCAAGCCCAGGCTGTTAGGTTCTAGAATCTGTGGGCTTACCCACAATGCACTGCTGCCTCTCAGAAACAGTTTCCATCTTGAAACCTCTTCCCAGAGTACTCAAAACCAAGACTGTCATTCAAAAACATGTTCACAAAATGAATAAATGAGTGAATGAATATAAAAACTTGGTCTCATGAAATTTTGAAGATAATCATTAATTTGTTTGAAAAATATTAATAAGAAGCTACTTGTTAAAAAATACAGAAACCTGTAGCAAAAATGAGGTAGGCAGAATAATGGCCCCACAAATTTGTACACATCTTAATCCCAAAAATCTTAACCCCCACAATGTTATCGTATAGTACCTGGCAAGAAGTAGTTAAGATTGTTAATCAGTTGACCCTAAGAAAAAAAGATTATCCTGGATTATTTAGACCTAGTATAACCATACAGGTCTGTAAATGTGGAAAAGGGAGGCAAAAGAGTTAGAGTGATACAATTTGAGAAAGACTTGAGTACTCACTGCTGTTTTTGAAGAGGGAGGAAGGGAACCAAGAGCCAAGGAGTGTGAGCCACTACTAGAAGCTGGAAAAAAAAATAATAAAATAGATTCTCCCTTAGAGTATTCACAAAGAATTTAGCCCTGTCAATGCTTTGATTGTGGCCCAGTGAGACTCATTTCAGACTTCTAACCTCCATAACTATAATATAATAAATTTATATTATTTCATATCACCAAATTTATTATAATTTGTTAAGGGACAATTTTGTACCTGAAAGTAGGGTGCTGTTAAAACAAATACCTAAAAACATGTGTGGTTTTAGAATTGTATAATGGGCAGGGGCTAGAAAAATTTTGAGGAGCATGATTTAAAAAAAAAAAAAAGCCTGGATTGCTTCAAAAAGAGGTAGCAGAAATACTGATATTAATTATTCTGAAGGAAGTAAGAATCATGAGAGATAAAACTTATATTAGAGAATACCTACATCATCATGAAAGGCTGTTGGTAAAAATATGATGTTGAAGGTACTGCTAGAGAGAGATGGATGGAAATAAGGAATTGATTATTGGAAGCCAGAGGAAAGAGGACTCAAGATATAAAATTTATCTAAGTTTTTACCTGAAAAAGGATCCTTACAACTCAGGTTGTATTTCTAGGGAGCCCATCCTTAGAAAAAAGTAAAACTTATAAGCAAATAAAGGAAAGGGAAATAAAAAAAAAAAAAATAGGCAATAAAAAAGAAAGTCAAGAAAGGAGGAAAAATGAACAAAGTAGAACAAATAAAACACAAGTAGTGAGATAGTAGATTTAAATCTAAATATTTCAGTAATTACACAAAATATCAACAAATTAAGTGCTCTAATGAAAAGATTGTCAGACTGGATTAAAAGAAAAAAGACAATTCTATGTTACCCTCAAATGATAGTGTTTAAATATAAGAATACAAAAAGGTAAAAGTAAAACAATGGGAAATGTGTATCATGCAACAGGAAACAGAGCAGACTTTAAAGCATGGAATATTACTAGGTATAGAAAAGTTACATAGTAATGATAAAAGAGTCAATCCACCAGAAAAAAAAAAAAAATCTAAGTTTGTATGCACAAAAAACATAGATTTACAATATATAAGGCAAAAAAAAAAGAGAGACTAGTTTCAAAGGAGAAATATATAAAACTACAATCATAGTGGGAGATTTTCATATATTTTTCTCAGTAACTAATGGAAAATGTCATAAAAAATCCTTAAGGAAATGTAAGATTTGAACATATATGGAATAGTGAACTTAACTGACATATAAAATAATTCATCCAACAAGTGCAGAAAATATATTATTTTAGGATTCCCATATAAGATCTTCCAGATTTATCATATGCTATACTATAAAGTAAGTCTCAACAAACTCAAAATGATTAAACTCCAATATATTATTTGACTACAGTGAAATTAAACAAGAAGAGAACAACAAAAGCTAAGTGGAAAATAATCTAACATTTTGAATTTAAGCTTTAGACTTTCAAATAACCCATGAGTCAAAAAATAAATCAAAATGGAAATTAAAAGTAATTTAAACCAAATGATGATAAAAATGCAAGATATTAAAACTTACGGTATGTGGCTATAACCATGCATACAGTAAAATGTATAACCTCAATTAAATATATTGGGTAGGAAGTATGGCTAGAGGTCAGTGATATAAGTTGATAGCAAGAAGGACATGTCAAGAAGGAAAAAAATGAAAACAAAATTTTAAATTAATGCAATACAATACAAATGTTCAATACAGAGAATCAATAAATCTAAACAATGATGTTTGAAAATTTCATGTAATTGGTAAATTCATTGCAAAACACATCAAGAAGAAAATTGCCAAGTTGCAAAAAAGTAATATAAGTGAAAAACATAAATGATCCTACAGATACCAAAAATACTAAAATATCATGATCAATTTGTTTCCATAAATGTGAAAACTTAAGCAAGTGATTTATTAGAAAACAACTTACCAAAACTGATACAAGAAAAAATAATCTAAATATCCCTGTGTATACTGAAGATATTAAAGTAATTATTTCCATAAAGAAATTCAAGACCAAGATAACTTCAGTGGTGAGTTTTTCCAAACACTTAAGGAAAATAATATCAATAGTATACAAATTCTTCTACAATACAGAGATGGTACATCAAATGGTACATTACATTTCCCAAGTCATCCCAAGGCCAATACATCTTTGATACCAAAGCCTGACAAACATATTGCAAGAAAAAAATTAGAGACCAATATCTGACATAAACATAATTTTTTAAAATAGCAAACAAAACATTAACAAAATAAGTCCAGCAACACATAAAAAGGATAATACATTATGACCACACTGTATTTATTTCAGGAACATAAGATCAACTTAATAGCAAATATCAATAAATATAATCTATTGTATTTAATAGAATAGCATAAGAAAATTATATGAACATGTTAATAATGCAAAAATTTGATAAAATTCACCACCAAAAATACTCAGCAAACTAGGACTAAAAGGGAATGTATTACACGTGATTAAAGGTACCTACAAAAAAATCCTTCAGAAAACATCCTACTTAAAGGTAAGATATTCAAAGTGATGATGCAAGATAAAGAAATAAAGCAGATAGGGTTTGGAAAAGAAGAAGAAAGAGTGTCTTTATCCACAGATAACAGTATTGTGTATATAGAAAATCTAAAATAATAGAGATATCAGAATTTATAAGTAAACTTAGCAAGGTTACAGGATAATTGCTTAAAATAAAAATTGAATCTTATTTCTATATATTGGCAACAGACTACTAAGAAATTAAATTTTGAAATATGGTTTTTACATTAGCATCAAAACTATCAAATAATTAGAAATAATATTGAGAAAAAGGGACAGCGACAGAAATGGTAAGAGAGAGGTGCAAGATCTCCACAGAGAAATCTATTGAGAAAAGAAATTTAAAAACTTTAAAAATAGAGAAATATATCATGTTCATGTATTGAAAAAATCTGGAATGATTAACTCTCTACAAGTTAATCATGTAATTTAAATCAATATCCAGGAGGATTGGTATATAAATTGACAAGCTGGTTTAAATATTTTTAATGGAAACATTGGGTCAAGAAAAGTCAAGACAATCTTAAAGAACAAAGCTAGAGGATTTATGGTGTCAGGTATTAAGATGTAATATGAAGCTACACTAATTAAGAGAGCATAGTATTGACATAAAGACAGACAAATAGTCCAGTGAAGTGGGAGGGAGAGTACTGGAATGGACAACACATAATGGATGTTTGACATGAGAATAATAAGGCAGTAATGTGGAGAAAAGATGGTTTTTCAATAAATGGTATTGCATCACTTACATATCCATGTGAATCTGGACTATTACCTCATAAAATACATAAAAGTCTAGTCCAGGTTGTAGATCTAAATATGAAAAAGAACAATAAAGCTTTTACAAGAAAACATAGAGACTATCTTCATGACCTCAGAGTTGCAAAGATTTTTAAACTGGACATAAAAGGCATTAATCATAAAGGGAAGGATTGACAAATTTGACTACAATTGAAATTAAAAATGCTTGTTCATGCAAGACACAATTAAGAGAGTAAAAAGGCAAGACACGGAGTGGAAAAAGATAACCAACAGAGATTTCATTTTAGAATGTATCTTATGAATCAGTAAGAAAAGGACTGGCAACCTGATCTTTTATTGGGTAAACTGTGTGAGGAAGCAGTTCAGAAAAGGCCAATAAACATATGAGAAGGTATGCAACCTCATTACACATTAGGGAGATATAAATTAAGTCATGACATTGAATGACAACCTTTACAAAGACTGAAAATACCAAATATTGAGGATACAGAATAATGGGAACTTTCAGAAACCATTGCTGGCATGTATGTTGGTACACTTTAAAAGAAGAGATGGTCAATTGAATTATGGGCTCTAATTCTTCATTTCTGTGCAACAGAATTTAATTCTATATCCACACACTAACAAATACCTCATGGTAGATGAAGCAAATTTCCTGCATCCCCAGGGTTTGGCCATGTAACTTGTGTTATTCAATGGATGTTGGTGGACATAATGTGAGCAGAGATTCAAAATGTGCTTTAGCAGTTAATACCATCTTATTTCCAGCCTTGAAAAGAGACTTGGTTGGCCATAATAAAAGTATGCTTTGACAAACCACTGGTCCAAAAGGATGACAGACATATGAAGCAGATCTGAACTAATGCCCACCTTCAATCTAAGTCCAGTTAAGTTCAGCTTAGATCATCAGCAGCCCAGCCAACCCACAGATTTGTGAGTGTTAAATGCTTACTGTCAAACAAAACTCATTTTTATGTGGTTAATTACGTAGCATTATTAAAATAATAATTGATTGATATTTGCTCTATATATACTAAAGCTCAACATATGTCTACCTAGCTATGTCACTGCTACATATATCTCCTAATAATGTATCCAAAAGAAATGCAGGCATATACATACCAAATGTATAAGAATACTCATTGGTGGATTATTCCTAATAGATATTAGAAACAACCTAAATATTCATCAGCTTCAGAATGGGTAAATACATAGTAGTATACTCAACAAAAGACTACACACCAAAGAAAATGAAGGAATTTCTGCCACACTTACCAACACAGATCAGTCTCACAAAGATAATGTTAAATACAAGAAATTCAGCCTCAAAATAATTCTTATTGTATGATTCTCTATATATCAAATTTAAAACCAGATCAGGATAGGAGTTATCTAGGGGAAGGAGGAAGCACATGGCACATCGGAATGCTGGGAAGATTCCAATTCCTGACTTTCATGGTTGGTCATGTAGGTTCACTACAGGGAAAATGCACAAAGGTGCACATTTATAGCATGTACAATTTTATGAACACATGTTATGCTAACTAAAAATACAAATTTTGCTATTTGTTTTATATTTTTTAAGGAAAAAACCCTTATAGAGAACTCAGGAGACTCAGACTCTAGTTTTTTTCTCTTCCACGAATCCAATAGCCTTCAAAGTAAAATGGGCAAGATCATCATTTCAGATATAGGAAAATACTAAGGCAATTATTTATTTATTTACCTTTAAAAAAATCCAAAAAAGTCTTACTGGTGTTTAATATACAGTCTGACATTCTCACCCTCCTTTGGACCTAATGTCAGAGGGTTCATGTGTCTGCCACACAATGTCCACAGGGGACCCTCAAGGATAAGTTCCAGGATGTGTAAGAGACAGCAGCAGCTTCCTCACATGTCAATTCATTGTCAGCATATTAACATGCAGCTGGCTAAGTGAATTTGGGCATTTTATTATCCAGTTTTAATCAACCTAATAATCACAAAATGGAGAAAGGACTACAAGTATCCCTGCAAAGAAACTGGATTGAGCATTATAGAAGAGAAAAATAAGAAAATCGTAGGTATTAATTTTCTCCTCCTGACACTAAGTCTTAGCCCTATCACAAATAGAAATAATCAAATCAGTAAAAATCCCTCAAAACCACTTTTTAAACTGTTGCGCTGTGGAATTAAAAATTCACATTAATAATGAACTTCTACTAATAACGTAATGTTCTCTGAGAGACCAGGATATAGGCTTTAAGCATAATATGAAGTCATCACAATTCATGAAACAACAAATATTATTCAATTCATCATCACCTCATGCTTTATTTCTAATACATATATTTTATAAGGTACACATTATGTTAATAAAGAGGTCCGCGTATATGAATTGTTTTAGACAACTTGTAGGCAGAACATTTTAGACACCACTGGAAATTAAATTTGACTGTCTATAAAATAAGGAACAATGAATGAAGAGCTGAGTATTTCTTAGAAACTTTCCTAGACCATTTTATGTCTGCAAAGTAATTTCCCAAATCTATTAAAAATGCAAGTTAGGGGTCAAGATGGCGGAGAAGTAGCAGGCTGAGACTACTTCAGGTAGCGGGAGATCAGCTAGATAGCTTATCTAAAGATTGCAAACACCTACAAATCCAACGGGAGATCGAAGAGAAGAAGAACAGCAACTCTAGAAACAGAAAATCAACCACTTTCTGAAAGGTAGGACTGGCGGAGAAGTGAATCCAAAGCGACAGGAAGATAGACCGCGGGGGGAGGGGCCGGCTCCCGGCAAGCGGCGGAGCAACGGAGCACAAAATTGGGACTTTTAAAAGTCTGTTCCGCTGAGAGACATCGCTCCAGAGACTTAACCGGGGTGAAGCCCGCGCGGGGTCAGCGTGGCCTCAGGTCCCGCAGGGTCACAGAAGGATCGGGGGTGTCTGAGTGTCGCAGAGCTTACAGGTATTAGAACAGGGAAGCCGGCTACAGAGACAGAGCCGAGGAGTAAGCTCTAAGCTCGGGGTTACCTTGAACCAGTCGCAGGCTCGGTCAGCTCGGAGCGCGGCCGGAGGCAGGGTGACGGGAGTACATCGGAGCTGTTCTCTGAGGGCGCACTGAGGAGTGGGGCCCCGGGCTCTCGGCTCCTCCGGGCCGGAGACCGGGAGGCCGCCATCTTCATTCCCGCCCTCCGGAACTCTACGGAAAGCGCTCGGGGAACAAAAGCTCCCGAAAGCAAACCCGAGCGAACTACTCAGCCCGGCCCCTGGTAAGGGCGGTGCAACTCCGCCCGGGGCAAAGACACTTGAGAATCACTACAACAGGCCCCTCCCCCAGAAGATCAACAAGAAACCCAGCCAGGACCAAGTTCACCTACCAAGGAGTGCAGTTTCAATACCAAGGAGAGCAGCGGAATTCCAAAGGAGGAGAAAGCAAAGCACGGAACTCATGGCTTTCTCCCCATGATTCTTTAGCCTTGCAGTTAATTTAATTTTTTTTTTTCTTTTTCAATTTATTTTTCTTCTTCTGCTAAATTTTTTTAACTTTTACCCTTTCCTTTTTTAAAGTTTTTTAACTAGTTTATCTAATATATATATTCTTTTTTTCCTTTTTATATTTTTTCTTTATTGGTTTTCTTTTTTTAATTGTTTCTTTCTCTTTTTTTTTTTCTTTTTCTTTTTTTTCTTCTTTCTGAACCTCTTTTTATCTCCTTTCTCCCCCCTCACGATTTGGGATCTCTTCTGATTTGGCTAAAGCATATTTTCCTGGGATTGTTGCCACCCTTTTAGTATTTCACTTGCTCCTTCATACTCTTATCTGGACAAAATGACAAGGCGGAAAAATTCACCACAAAAAAAAAGAACAAGAGGCAGTACCAAAGGCTAGGGACCTAATCAATACAGACATTGGTAATATGTCAGATCTAGAGTTCAGAATGACGATTCTCAAGGTTCTAGCCGGGCTCGAAAAAGGCATGGAAGATATTAGAGAAACCCTCTCGGGAGATATAAAAGCCCTTTCTGGAGAAATAAAAGAACTAAAATCTAACCAAGTTGAAATCAAAAAAGCTATTAATGAGGTGCAATAAAAAATGGAGGCTCTCACTGCTAGGATAAATGAGGCAGAAGAAAGAATTAGTGATATAGAAGACCAAATGACAGAGAATAAAGAAGCTGAGCAAAAGAGGGACAAACAGCTACTGGACCACGAGGGGAGAATTCGAGAGATAAGTGACACCATAGACGAAACAACATTAGAATAATTGGGATTCCAGAAGAAGAGGAAACAGAGAGGGGAGCAGAAGGTATATTGGAGAGAATTATTGGAGAGAATTTCCCCAATATGGCAAAGGGAACAAGCATCAAAATCCAGGAGGTTCAGAGAACCCCCCTCAAAATCAATAAGAATAGGTCCACACCCCGTCACCTAATAGTAAAATTTACAAGTCTTAGTGACAAAGAGAAGATACTGAAAGCAGCCCGGGAAAAGAAGTCTGTAACGTACAATGGTAAAAATATTAGATTGGCAGCAGACTTATCCACAGAGACCTGGCAGGCCAGAAAGAGCTGGCATGATATATTCAGAGTACTAAACAAGAAAAACATGCAGCCAAGAATACTATATCCAGCTAGGCTATCATTGAAAATAGAAGGAGAGATTAAAAGCTTCCAGGACAAACAAAAACTGAAAGAATTTGCAAATACCAAACCAGCTCTACAGGAAATATTGAAAGGGGTCCTCTAAGCAAAGAGAGACCCTAAAAGTAGTAGATCAGAAAGAAACAGAGACAATATACAATAACAGTCACCTTACAGGCAATACAATGGCACTAAATTCATATCTCTCAATACTTACCCTGAATGTTAATGGGCTAAATGCCCCAATCAAAAGACACAGGGTATCAGAATGGATAAAAAAACAAAACTCATATATATGTTGCCTACAAGAAACTCATTTTAAACCCGAAGACACCTCCAGATTTAAAGTGAGGGGGTGGAAAAGAATTTACCATGCTAATGGACATCAGAAGAAAGCAGGAGTGGCAATCCTTATATCAGATCAATTAGATTTTAAGCCAAAGACTATAATAAGAGATGAGGAAGGACACTATATCATACTCAAAGGAACTGTCCAACAAGAAGATCTAACAATTTTAAATATCTATGCCCCTAACATGGGAGCAGCCAACTATATAAACCAATTAATAACAAAATCAAAGAAACACATCGACAATAATACAATAATCGTAGGGGACTTTAACACTCCCCTCACTGAAATGGACAGATCATCCAAGCAAAAGATCAACAAGGAAATCAAGGCCTTAAATGACACACTGGACCAGATGGACATCACAGATATATTCAGAACATTTCATCCCAAAGCAACAGAATACACATCCTTCTCTAGTGCACATGGAACATTCTCCAGAATAGATCATATTCTCGGTCCTAAATCAGGTCTCAACCGTTATCAAAAGATTGGGATCATTCCCTGCATATTTTCAGACCACAATGCTCTGAAGCTAGAACTCAATCACAAGAGGAAATTTGGAAAGAACCCAAATACATGGAGACTAAACAGCATCCTTCTAAAGAATGAATGGGTCAACCAGGAAATTAAAGAAGAGTTGAAAAAATTCATGGAAACAAATGATAATGAAAACACAACGGTTCAAAATCTGTGGGACACAACAAAGGCAGTCCTGAGAGGAAAATATATAGTGGTACAAGCCTTTCTCAAGAAACAAGAAAGGTCTCAGGTACACAACCTAACCCTACACCTAAAAGAGCTAGAGAAAGAACAAGAAAGAAACCCTAAACCCAGCAGGAGAAGAGAAATCATAAAGATCAGAGCAGAAATCAATGAAATAGAAACCAAAAAAACAATAGAACAAATCAACGAAACTAGGAGCTGGTTCTTTGAAAGAATTAATAAGATCGATAAACCCCTGGCCAGACTTATCAAAAAGAAAAGAGAAAGGACCCAAATAAATCAAATCATGAATGAAAGAGGAGAGATCACAACGAACACCAAAGAAATACAGAGAATTATAAGAACATACAATGAGCAACTCTACGCCAACAAATTTGACAATCTGGAAGAAATGGATGCATTCCTAGAGACATATAAACTACCACAACTGAACCAGGAAGAAATAAAAAGCCTGAACAGACCCATAACCAGTAAGGAGATTGAAACAGTCATCAAAAATCTCCAAACAAACAAAAGCCCAGGGCCAGACGGCTTCCCGGGGGAATTCTACCAAACATTTAAAGAAGAACTAATTCCTATTCTCCTGAAACTGTTCCAAAAAATAGAAATGGAAGGAAAACTTCCAAACTCATTTTATGAGGCCAGCATCACCTTGATCCCCAAACCAGACAAGGATCCCATCAAAAAAGAGAACTACAGACCAATATCCTTGATGAACACAGATGCAAAAATTCTCGCCAAAATACTAGCCAATAGGATTCAATAGTACATTAAAAGGATCATTCACCACGACCAAGTGGGATTTATTCCAGGGCTGCAAGGTTGGTTCAACATCTGCAAATCAATCAATGTGATACAACACATTAATAAAAGAAAGAACAAGAACCATATGATACTCTCCATAGATGCTGAAAAAGCATTTGACAAAGTACAGCATCCCTTCCTGATCAAAACTCTTCAAAGTGTAGGGATAGAGGGCACATACCTCAATATTATCAAAGCCATCTATGAAAAACCCACAGCAAATATCATTCTCAATGGAGAAAAACTGAAAGCTTTTCCGCTAAGGTCAGGAACACGGCAGGGATGTCCGTTATCACCACTGCTATTCAACATAGTACTAGAAGTCCTAGCCTCAGCAATCAGACAACAAAAGGAAATTAAAGGCATCCAAATCGGCAAAGAAGAAGTCAAACTATCACTCTTTGCAGATGATATGATACTATATGTGGAAAACCCAAAAGACTCCACTCCAAAACTGCTAGAACTTGTACAGGAATTCAGTAAAGTGTCAGGATATAAAATCAATGCACAGAAATCAGTTGCATTTCTCTACACCAACAACAAGACAGAAGAAAGAGAAATTAAGGAGTCAATCCCATTTACAATTGCACCCAAAACTATAAGATACCTAGGAATAAACCTAACCAAAGAGACTAAGAATCTATACACAGAGAACTATAAAGTACTCATGAAAGAAATTGAGGAAGACACAAAGAAATGGAAAAATGTTCCATGCTCCTGGATTGGAAGAATAAATATTGTGAAAATGTCTATGCTACCTAAAGCAATCTACACATTTAATGCAATTCCTATCAAAGTACCATCCATTTTTTTCAAAGAAATGGAACAAATAATCCTAAAATTTATATGGAACCAGAAAAGACCTCGAATAGCCAAAGCAATATTGAAAAAGAAAGCCAAAGTTGGTGGCATCACAATTCCGGACTTCAAGCTCTATTACAAAGCTGTCATCATCAAGACAGCATGGTACTGGCACAAAAACAGACACATAGATCAATGGAACAGAATAGAGAGCCCAGAAATAGACCCTCAACTCTATGGTCAACTAATCTTCGACAAAGCAGGAAAGAATATCCAATGGAAAAAAGACAGCCTCTTCAACAAATGGTGTTGGGAAAATTGGACAGCCACATGCAGAGAAATGAAATTGGACCATTTCCTTACACCACACACGAAAATAGACTCAAAATGGATGAAGGATCTCAATGTGAGAAAGGAATCCATCAAAATCCTTGAGGAGAACACAGGCAGCAACCTCTTCGACCTCAGCCGCAGCAACATCTTCCTAGGAACATCGCCAAAGGCAAGGGAAGCAAGGGCAAAAATGAACTATTGGGATTTTATCAAGATCAAAAGCTTTTGCACAGCAAAGGAAACAGTTAACAAAACCAAAAGACAACTGACAGAATGGGAGAAGATATTTGCAAATGACATATCGGATAAAGGGCTAGTGTCCAAAATCTATAAAGAACTTAGCAAACTTAACACCCAAAGAACAAATAATCCAATCAAGAAATGGGCAGAGGACATGAACAGACATTTCTGCAAAGAAGACATCCAGATGGCCAACAGACACATGAAAAAGTGCTCCATATCACTCAGCATCAGGGAAATACAAATCAAAACCACAATAAGATACCACCTCACACCAGTCAGAATGGCTAAAATTAACAAGTCAGGAAATGACAGATGCTGGCGAGGATGCGGAGAAAGGGGAACCCTCCTACACTGTTGGTGGGAATGCAAGCTGGTGCAACCACTCTGGAAAACAGCATGGAGGTTCCTCAAAATGTTGAAAATAGAACTACCCTATGACCCAGCAATTGCACTGCTGGGTATTTACCCTAAAGATACAAACGTAGTGATCCGAAGGGGCACGTGCACCCGAATGTTTATAGCAGCAATGTCTACAATAGCCAAACTATGGAAAGAACCTAGATGTCCATCAACAGACGAATGGATAAAGAAGATGTGGTATATATACACAATGGAATACTATGCAGCCATCAAAAGAAATGAAATCTTGCCATTTGCGATGACGTGGATGGAACTAGAGGGTATCATGCTTAGCGAAATAAGCCAATCAGAGAAAGACAACTATCATATGATCTCCCTGATATGAGGGAGAGGAGATGTAACATGGGGGGTTAAGGGGGTAGGAGAAGAGTAAATGAAACAAGATGGGATTGGGAGGGAGACAAACCATAAGTGACTCTTAATCTCACAAAACAAACTGAGGGTTAATGGGGAGAGGGGGGTTGGGGGGGTGGGATTATGGACATTGGGGAGGGTATGTGCTATGATGAGTGCTGTGAAGTGTGTAAACCTGACGATTCACAGACCTGTACCCCTGGGGATAAAAATATATTATATGTTTATAAAAAATAAAATTTAGTAAAAAAAATAATAATAAATTTAAAAAAATGCAAGTTAGGATGTACAGAATCAACATAGAGTGCCAACTATGAGCCAGCATATATAACTCATTTGATCACAACATATCTATAAGGAAGATAATTATTCTTCCCATTTTCCAGATGAGGAAATAGAATCAAATATGTAAATAAATCTCAGATAAGGAAACAGACTCAGAGAGGTACCACTGTGGAGGAATTGAGAGTTTGAAACCAAGGCCTGGCTAATTGCAAACTTTCCACTCAAACATATTATCATTCTGAAGCAGAAATGAAATTTTTATTTGGGTTTTTATATGACTTTTAATGTTTACTTATAGAAATGCTCTGTTTTATTTTCCTATGGAAGTTCCAGGAGTCTTGCCAGTTATCACTGTTAACTTCTGTACTCTCAGTGTCTAGTACAATACCAGGCACGTGGTGGCATTCCATAAATACTTCGTGGGGAAAAAAAGTCTGACTGACTGAATGAATGAATGAATTACATGGTAGAATTATATTCCATGCCAACTAAAAAGTCATTCTTTTGAGAACAGAGAAACTCTTCTACTCTGAATTTTGATTTTGTCATAAAAAAATAAATCCAATATGAGCCTTCTTTCAGACCTATATTGCACTGAATACAGAACCAAAACATGCATTTAAATCACTTATATCTAACTTTTTATGATGCCATTGGGTATGGTGTTCTTTTTGCATTTGCAGTTAAAGGGTAGAACAGATGGTGGAAGTTTAGTTTCAAGTGATGTGCCCATTAAAATAACTTATGCTGTGGAGTGATTGTTCACTCTAATGGCTCCATTCATTATATCTGAGCTCACAAGTTCCAAAATACTTGAGAAGGAAATAAGAATACAGGAAATGTTTGCTACATCAAGAGATTTGTTGGATTAGGACTGCAGACCCACAAACTCTATCCTTGAAAGTAAGAGCTTATTGGAGCCTTCCCAGAAAACATTGGTTTCATAGAGCACCCACCACCTTGGGAAGAAACTTTCCAGGAAGAAACCTGTGTTAGGAAGGAAAGAAGGTTCAAGGGAACAAGTTATCAAGCTCTCTTAAACCATGTTTTCCCCTCCTCTTCTGTGTTTTGTGAGAATGAGAATTTTAGAGTCACAAAAACAACTGTAAAGGCAGGAGGAAAGAGGAGAAGCCACAAACATCAAATCAGAGTCTGGAGGAAAAGAAGGCTAAAAACAAATTGCAAGCTTCCTTTACCTTATCACCAGTCTAACAGCCAGGAGGTTCACGCTAGAAGCTGGGTCACCTAAAGCCCTTTCTATCTGTGGAACTACTTTATGTTCTTTTTAATTTCATTGGCCAAATGGTAGAGTGGAACACATGCCTCAAACTGGAAATACAGGTTCTGCTAAAAATGGCAGTCAGTGAGTGCCAAGTGCTACATCAGATGCACTAGTTCATCTAATCTTCTTAAACAACTCAGTGACATAATCGGTATCATCTTCAATTTGCAATTGATAAAACTGAGGATGCCCAAGTCCCCAAGCCACTAAGTGGTGACTCTAGGAAACAAACCCAAGCCTATGCAACTCCAAAGTCTTTTCTCAGTCTGCTAGTTCACATTCCAGTGCTACCACAACCCACACTAAAAGACCTCTTAGATAAAGTGATGTATCTTAGCTGGGAAGTAGCTAAGATCAAGGTGCAGTTATTATATTCCATGGTCACCCCCATTACACTGCAAAGTAAACAACTTTTGTAGTATTTTATCACAGAGTATTCAATACTCATTCCATAAATATCAACAGAGTGCTGGGATACAGTCTAAATATTGAGGATTTGGTTACCAATTCAATATGCCCACTGGCCATATTGGCAAGAAGCAGAGAGCAAACTCCAGTTGAGTAAGTTGAGGAGAGGATAATAAAGAGAATATTTCCATAGATGGGCAAGGATAGACTATGCAACAAAGAATAGTGCAGTACCAAACCCTAGTGACAACCAGGAGCAGTACACCTCTCATCCTGAAATGGAAAAGGGAAGGTGAACTTATGAGGAGCTTACAGTGAGTAACTGCAAAGAGAAAGATATCTGACAGGATCTGAAATCTTTGGATAAGCCCCAGAGAACAGGGATGAAATTAAATTTGTGATCCCCTCTTCCTAGACTATATCAGTGGGGAAATGTTGGAAATTCCTGGATTGGAAACCTAAAGGCAGCTGCATCTTTTTAAAGGCAGATTCAAAAACAAATGCTGGTTATAAAGATCATTCTTTCTGATTGAATATATTCAACAAATATTTATTGAGTGTCTACTGGGTACCATTCTTGGTCCAAACACTGGGGCTACAAGGGGTAATTAAACCCAGAAAGTTGATGCGTGAACACAGACATTTATAGTACAGAATGAAAATTAAAATAGGCGTAGTTCTAGAATATATGAAAACTCATCTGAAAAAAGCTTCCTGGAGAAGAGTGCACATCTTGAGTCTTAAAGGACAATGAAGATTATGTTATTTGACGAAAGGGGATAAGGGTGTTCAAACCAAGATAGCAAAATACGCAAAGACCTGACCCACAGGCCCTGTTTCAGGCATGAGTTCCAGGGCCTGTGGGACATCAAGAGGAGACTACCCAACAGTTTCAGTGTGAAAAGTAATATAAAGGCTAAGAAAATAGCCACTGGGTTTAACCCAAGAAAAGCACTGGTGGCCTTAGAAGGCTGAGAGTCAATGGGACATCAGAAGTGATGAGAGGGAGTGTGGCTGGATCTTTAGAAAACCATAATAGGGAACGCCTGGGTGGCTCAGTTGGTTAAGCAGCTGCCTTCGGCTCAGGTCATGATCCCAGCGTCCTGGGATCGAGTCCCACATCGGGCTCCTTGTTCTGTGGGGAGCCTGCTTCTCCCTCTGCCTCTGCCTGCCACTCTGTCTGCCTGTGCTCGCTCTCTCTCTCTCTCTGACAAATAAATAAATAAAATCTTTAAAAAAAAGAAAACCATAATAGAAAGAGAGAGCTGCAGAAACCAGAAAGACTCAAAGCGGGTGTGGAGGGGCTTCCAAGATGGCAGAGGCTTGGGAATTTTTAGGTGCTGATGGGCAGAGGCTTAGGAATATTTCGGTGCTGATGGGAAGGAGACAGAAGAGAAGGAAAGCTGAAGAAGGAGTAGAAAACTGAGGGAGCCATAAAGCAGGTGAAAGAGGTGGAAAGGGAGGCCATCTGGTGCACAGACAGTGTGGCTTATCCTTGCAACAGAGCATGGGAATCCTTGAAGGCAAGATTGCAAGGATAGGTGAGCACAAAGGAGTGAGGAAGTAAAAGACATTGATTTGGTTGACCTTGATTGTTTTTAGAAAACAGGAGGTGAGTCTGTGATCTGAAAACAAATGATGATTGGGTGGGAGGTTGAAGGAAAGCGGAGAAGTGTGAAGCACAGCAGAGAACAGGAAAGAGAGTTGATCTGAGAAATTTACAAGTGTTATGAGGAAACACTGAAAACCCACGTGAGTTCAAAGACCAGGAACTTAACACACACTGGTCCACACTGGCAGTGGTGACTGGAAGCCAGGTGCACACGCAGGGGAGAAGGCCAGGTAGACAGACCCAGGGATGGGGCTTACAGTTGTTCTAGCCAACAAGGGCCTGTGACTCTTCCTTGTCTCTCTGCCTCCCATAAGCAGGCAAACACCATATTCTATTGAATTCAGTTCCTGAATTTCACTTGAAAGTGTCCATTCCCAGAGGTATCTGGCTGGCTCAGTCAGAGGAGAAACAACTCTTCATTTCAGGATTATAATAAATTCAAGCCCCACACTGAGTGTAGAGACTACTTAAAATAATTTTTTAATTGTACATTTCTCCCCATGCTTGCAGCCTTTGCCCAAGTTGGGTTTGACATCCCACCTTACCTGGATTATGGCAACATGCTTCTCTTCCATTCTGACACTGTATGCCAAGTCAACATTAAAAAAAAAAAAAAAGTGAGTGCTATCACATTCTAAATCCCTTCAATTCCTTCTCTTTCCTTCAGGACAATATCTCAACTGAACCTACCCTGGCTTAGCTCTCACCAAGTCCAGTCTCTAACTTCTGACCACCTTGGGTGCCTTGCAGTTTCCCAAAGATGCCCTGCCTGTTCTTGATTGAGCCTGTGGCTGGTTTCTCTCCAGAACCATTTTCTTCCAGTTCTTCAATGTGTGAAGACCCGTTCCTCTTTCTGCTCCGATAGAAGACCTCATTTCTTCCAGCAAGTCTTCTCTGGCTTCCAAATATGAAAAGATGCCTCCCTACATGCTCCCATGAGCACCTCTTCTCTCCCATCTTAGCCTCATCATGTTGTTGTAACAGCAAGTTTCCTGTGTGTCTCCTGCCATTAGATTTTGAGCATTGTGCTATGACTTGCTCATCAGTGGATCCCCAGCACCTCACACTATGCCTGGAATACAGAACACATTCAATACATATTTACTGAAAGTTACTGAAAACCAGGCTTCAAACACTGAGCCTTTCTCACTAGACTCTCTTATCTGTGGCACAAAAGGTTAAAAACATGGCATGCAGGTATTTGGAAAAGGAGATTTATTCCTGACAAGCTAATGAGCCAACCACTTAGTATCATTAAACAGGCAGCATTTATCCCCATGGCCTGAGAAGAGTCTATTTTGATGAAGGAAGTGCCAGGTTTCTTAACATCAATGCCAAATTATTTCTTAATTAACTCACAGGCACTGTCAATAGGAAAGTCCAGTGTTGATTATAAATGAGAATTAAGGTAGGGAAACTGCTTCCTCCAGGATTTTAAAAGTATGTTATAGCTATTACATAATCAAGACCATCTTTGAGTAAGGTCTGCACAATGCCCAATCTGATATTAATCCTATCTAGTGTGGTTTTCATCTCAGACATTATGATTTTCTTCTCTAGAATTTTGGTTTGGGTCTTTTTAAAATCTGTCTCTACACCATGTGTTCACTCATTCCTTTGGCTTCTTAAACACATGAAATATAGATGTAGTAACTTTTAATGACTTATCTACCAATTCTGTCATCTGTATTCTTTTTTTTTTTTTTCTTTTAAGGATCTAGAGAGAGAGAGCTCACTGGGGGAGGGGCAAAGGGAGAAGGACAGAGAATCCTCAAGCGGTCTCCCCACTGAGTGAGAAGCCTGATGCAGGGCTGGATCCCAGGACCCTGAGATTCATGACCTGAGCCAACATAAAGAGAAACTTAACTGACTAAGCCACCCAGGAGCCCCTCATTGGTGTTATTTCTGTATCAGTTTCAATTGATTGATGTTTCTCAATTATGGGTCACATTTTCTTATTTCCTTGCATATGTGATAATTTTTGACTGGGTGATAGATATTTTTGCAAAGCTCTTATTCATGAATACCTTGAGAATTTTTAAGTTTTTCTGCTGGGGCTGTTGGAAAAAGGCATCATTCCTATCCCTGTATAAGCTCTGGTCACTGTTCTTTCTAATACTTTTGGGTGGCTCTTTCTTTGGTCTTGAACAACTTCCACACAGACTTATATTGGTTGCTACTCAACTATATATTTGAGGGAGGAGACCCTCTGTAACTCTCTAGAGTTCTCTAGACAGGATGCTCCTCATTGGTATTATACCTTGTGACCTTTAATTGCCTCATTTTTCCAGGACCCTCACAGCTGTCTCTTCAACTCCTCAAGTGTATTGGCCTCTGCCTGGCTTCCCATTCCCTGTGTCATGGCTGGAAATCTGAACATAGACTTTATGAATCCCCAGGACTGCTCTATCGCTATGATCTGGAGCTCCCTTCCACTGCCTCTCTGTTGGATTCCCTATGTTGTCCTATTGGTTTATTCACCTTTTTCTGCTGAAATGTATCTTCTAATAGCTTCATAAGAATGGGTGCATGGGAGATAAAATTTTTAAATTCTCTACTGTCTAAAAATGGCTTTGGTTTACACTCAGGTTTGATTGAAGAGTGACTTGACAGAGAATTATTTGTTTGAAAATAGTAAAATGTCCTTCAGAATTTTGAGGATATTTCTCTTTATCTTCCAACATATTGTGTCATTATTGTATTTTTTTTTTAAGATTTCATTTATTTATTTGACAGAGAGAGACACAGTGAGAGAGGGAACACAAGCAGGGGGAGTGGGAGAAGGAGAAGCAGGCTTCCCACCAAGCAGGGAGCCTGACACGGGGCTCAATCCCAGGGCCCTGGGATCATGACCTGAGCCGAAGGCAGGCGCTTAACGGCTGCGCCACCCAGGCACCCCTATTGTATTCTTTAATGCATTCTGAACCTAATATCTTTGTACTGACTCACTTTTTCACCTAAAAACCTTAATTCTTCTTATTTTCTTGGTAATCTAACATTTCTTGAGGACATGCCTTGCTGTGGGTTTCTTTTCATTCACTGTGATGGGGATGGGAGCAAGACCCTCAATCTGAAAAACAATGTCTTTCTATTCTGAGAAAGTTCTCTGTACTATTTCTCTGATAACATCCTCCCAATTTTTCTTCTCTTTAGTCTTTCTAGGGTTCCCATTAGCTGGATATAGATCCCCTAAGTCAGTTCTCTAATTTTTCCTATCTCTTCCAGTCTAATGTTCACCTCTTTGATTTTAGCTCCAGTTTTTAAAAGACTTTCTTGACATTTCTACCAAACTTTCTATTTAATTTTTTATTTCAGTTGTTATATTTTTAAAATTGAAGAGTTATTCCTTTCTTATCGTTCCTTTGTTAAGTCATCCTGTCTTTTTTATGGATTTAATATCTTATCTTTATCTTAAAGATGTTAATTATACAATTTTTAAGTGTGCTTTTGCTCTCTTTTTCATCTTTATTCCTTCTGAGTTTCTTTTTCTCTGTTTTTATCTCTGTCTTTCATGTTGGCATCTTTCTGGAATTTTTCAAGTTTCGAGTGATGCTGTCTGTACATGTGAGAAAGAGCCACAGAGACTTGAGTGGCAGCTCTGTGCTGGTGAGCCTCACTGAGGTGCATTGTAGGCAAACTGGGTTTTTCACTGAGGAAAGCTCTGCATGGCCAGGATGTCAAGATTTGTAGCAGTTTTCTCTTCAGTAATTCCATATCTCCGAAGAAGGATCTGTGATCTCCTGTGTGTGTTGGCAGTGACAGGAGGCTGATGTTCTGGAAGTGAGCTAGGAAATAGGAACCAGGGCAGGCTGCTATGTTTCATCATTCAGTCTGCAGGCTTTCATTTGATGTCTCTTATTTCTTTTGATACATCTCTTTTCCACTCCACTCTGACTAGTCTCCTCAAGGCTTGAGACAAAAACTCTAGTCCATGGAGGAGGGAAGAGGGGCTCTCTCCTGGCAGCAAAAAGTGGGAGCTCTAAGGTCTCACTGTTCTGTGTCAAACTTTTAAGTATTCTAGTGTTTTCAGTCTTAGTCCTCACATCCAGCCTTTAGCAGTTCATAGTGTTTCCAAGTTTTCAAATTTTCATGGGCTCTATAAGGTAAACAGGCTCTCTTCATACCCTCATCCCTCCCCATAGGCTCTAATCTGCTATGCCATTTAACCCTCCTCCTCTGTACTTCTAATAGTTGTGGCTATTCCTCATATACTGTTTTCTCCTCTTTTTCTTCTCTCTTTTCTATTAATTTAATTTAATTTTTTTAATTTTTAATTTTTTTATTAACACATAATGTATTATTAGCCCCCAGGGGTACAGGTCTGTGAATTGCCAGGTTTACACACTTCACAGCACTCACCATAGCACATAACTTCCCCAACGTCCATAACCCCACCACACTTTCCCTACTCTCCTCACCCTGGCAACCCTCAGTTTGTTTTGTGAGATTAAGGGTCTCTTATGGTTTGTCTCCCTCCTGATCGCATCTTGTTTCATTTGTTCCTTCCCTACCCCCCAAATCCCCCTTATTGCCTCTCAAATTCTTCATATCAGGGAGATCATATGATAATTTTCTTTCTCTGATTGACTTATTTTGCTCAGCATAATACCCTCTAGTTCCATCCATGTTGTTGCAAAAGGTAAGATTTCATTTCTTTTGATGGCTGCATAGTATTCTATTGTATATATATATCACATGTTTATCCATTCATTTGTTCATGGATATCTAGGCTCTTTCCATAGTTTGGATGTTGTGGTCATTGCTGCTATAAACATTTGGGTGCACGTGCCCCTTGAGATCACTACATTTGTATCTTCAGGGTAAATACCCAGTAGTGCGATTGGTGGGACATAGGGTAGCTCTATTTTCAACTTTTTGAGGAACCTCCATGCTGTTTTTCCAGAGTGGTTGCACCAGCTTGCATTCCCACCAACAGGGTAGGAGGGTTCCCCTTTCTCTATATCCTCACCAGCATCTGTGAGGATGGTGTGAGGTGGTATCTCATTGTGGTTTTGATTTGTATTTCCCTGATGCCGAGTGATGTGGAGCACTTTTTCATGTGTCTGTTGGCCATATGGATGTCTTCTTTGCAGAAATGTCTGTTCATGTCTTCTGCCCATTTCTTTTTTTTTTTTTTAAAGATTTTATTTGACAGAGAGAGATCACAAGTAGGCGGAGAGGCAGGTAGAGAAGAGAGGAAGGGAAGCAGGCTCCCTGCTGAGCAGAGAGCCCGAGGCCGGGCTCAATCCCAGGACCCTGGGATCATGACCTGAGCCGAAGGCAGAGGCTTTAACCCACTGAGCCACCCAGGTGCCCCTGCCCATTTCTTGATTGGATTATTTGTTCTCTGCCTGTTGAATTTGATAAGATCTTTATAGATTTTGGATACTAGCCCTTTATGTGTTGTTTGTAAATATCTTCTCCCATTCTGTCAGTTGTCTTTTGGTTTTGTTAACTGTTTCCTTTGCTGTGCAAAATCTTTTGATCTTGATGAAGTCACAATAGTTCATTTTGCCCTTTCTTCTCTTGCCTTTGGTGATGTTCCTAGGAAGAAGTTTCTGTGGCTGAGGTCAGAGAGGCTGTTGCCTGTGTTCTCCTAAAGGATTTTGATGGATTCCTTTCTCACATTGAGGTCCTTCATCCATTTTGAGTCTATTTTCATGTGTGGTGTAAAGAAATAGCCCAGTTTCGTTTTTCTGCATGTGGCTTTCCAATTTTCCCAACACCATTTGTTGAAAAGACTGTCTCTTTGCCATTCTTTCCTTCTTTGTCAAAGATTAGTTGATCATAGAGTTGAGGGTCTATTTCTGGGCTCGCTATTCTGTTCCATTGATCTATGTGTCTGTTTTTGTGCCAGTTAGGGTTAGGGTTACTGTTCCAAAAAAAAATAGAAATGGAAAGAAAACTTCCAAACTCATTTGATGAGGTCAGCATTACCTTGATCCCCAAACCAGACAAAGACTGCATCAAAAAAGAGAATTACATGGACTCCTGGATGACTCAGTTGGTTGGACGACTGCCTTTGGCTCAGGTCATGATCCCGGAGTCCCAGGATTGAGTCCTGCATCGGGCTCCCAGCTCCACAGGGAGCCTGCTTCTCTCTCTGACCTTCTTCTCACTCATGCTCTCTCTCACTGTCTCTCTCTCAAATAAATAAATAAAATCTTTTAAAAAAAGAGAGAATTATAAACCAATATCCTTGATGAACACAGATCCGAAAATCCTCACCAAAATACTAGCCAATAGGATCCAACAGTACATTAAAAGGATTATTCACCACGACCAAGTGGGATTTATTCCAGGGCTGCAGGTTGGTTCAACATCGGCAAATCAATCAAGGTGATACAGTACACTAATAAAAGAAAGAAGAAGAACCATATCATACTCTCAATAGATGCTGAAAAAGCATTTGACAAAGTAGAGCATCCTTTCCTGATCAAAACTCTTCAAAGTGTAGGAGAGGGTACATACCTCAATATCATCAAAGCCATCTATGAAAAACCCACCTTTTCCGCTAAGGTCAGGAACACAGCAGGGATGTCCATTATCACCACTGCTATTCAACATAGTACTAGAAGTCCTAGTCTCAGCAATCAGACAACAAAAAGAAATTAAAGGCACCCAAATTGGCAAAGAAGAAGTCAAACTATCACTCTTTGCAGATGATATGATATTTTATGTGGAAAGCCCAAAAGACTCCACTCTAAATCTGATAGCACTTGTACAGGAATTCCGTAAAGTGTCAGGATATAAAATCAATGCACAAAAATCAGTTGCATTTCTATACACCAACAACGAGACAGAAGAAAGAGAAATTAAGGAGTCAAACCCATTTACAATTGCACCCAAAACCGTAAGATACCTAGGAATAAACATAACCAAAGAGGCAAAGAATCTGTACTCAGAAAACTATAAAGTACTCACGAAAGGAATTGAGAAAGACACAAAGAAATGGAAAAGTGTTCCATGCTCAGGGATTGGAAGAACAAGTATCGTGGAAAGGTCTATGCTACCTAAGGCAATCTACATGTTTAATGAGATCCCTAGCAAAATACCATCCATTTTTTTTTTCAAAGAAATGGAACAGATAATCCTAAAGTTTATATGGAACCAGAAAAGACCTCGAAGAGCCAGAGGAATATTGAAAAAGAAAGCCAAAGTTGGTGGCATCACAATTCCAGACTTCAAGCTCTATTACAAAGCTGTCATCATCAAGACAGTATGGTACTGGCCCAAAATTTAATTTAATTTAATTTAATTTAATTTAATTTAATTTCAAGTAGGCTCCACACACAGCATGGAGCCCAATATAGCACTCGAACTCACAACCACAAGATCAAGACCTTAGCCAAGATCAAGGGTCAGACACTTAACCACAGAGCCACCCAGGCACCACTCTTTTCTCTTTTATTCCTTTCCTTTCTTTTTAGTGGAGACCCAGATAGAGGCTGATGTACACAGAAGATAAGTCATATATTCTAAGCAAATCATATGCATTCTCCTATTTAATTCTCACAACCATGAAATGAACAGTAATGATCCCTCATTATATAGACTGAGAAATTGAGGTCCCAAAATGCTAAAATATTTGCCTTAGGTCACCTGGCCAGCAGATGGCAGAACCAAGATTCGCAACCAGTTCTGACTCCAAAGACCATGACTTTAGCCACATGTGATTCTGTTCTGATTTGAAGGGTAGGCACGTGGACATTCAAATTTATCAATTCCATTCATCTTTGGCATCTGGTCCTCAAAGCTCCCTTAACAGCTTTGCTTGGATCACTAAAGCCATGTGGTCCCTGTGTATACAATCCCAGGGTACAACACTGGCCTCCAGTGTTCTGCATTTCTGGAACACACAGTCACTTGGACGTACTCCATAGTTTTCCATCTTTGTGTTCCATTTCTTTCATTAAGAACTTAATCTTGGGCAACACCATGTGCTGGGCATATGAGAAAATGACCCAATGGAGGAAAGAGGGGCTGGTCTTTGGAGTGTTCATACTTAGGGAGAGAAACCCCTGAGACTAAGACATTAAGGAGGAAAGGACAAACTGACAATGTGCCTGATGGAGAAGAACCTGATTTAGCTAGGATTTCAGGAATGGCCTTATGGAAGTGGTGATGTTTTAGCTGAAACATACATAGTTCTTCTATTCATTCTTTCCTATGTTTATTTAGCATCTACCATAAAAAGGGTAATCCAAACTGACATGGGACCTTCCAAGTACCTAGCACTGTCCTACATGTTTGATGAATGCCAACTAGTTTAATTCTCAAGAACCCATGACAGAGGTTCTGCTAGTTTTCTCATTTTAAAAGGATGAAAAGGAGAAACAGAGATTTGAAGTCACTTTTTCAAATTGACACATCCAATAAGTTTTGGAGCTAAGATTCTGCACAGATTGTTGGCTGCCAGAGTCACCACTCTTTAAACTACACAAGGAGGAAGGGAGAAGATGGAGGTAAATGTGGTAGGTGGGTGCCCTCCCCCATGGTGTGTATATTCTAGAGATGGGAATAAGATGAACTCAGTCATCAGGCACACACAATAAGGCCATGCATTGTGGATATATAAAATGGGCTTCTTGGGGAGAAGCTAAGAAATTCAAAAAGTAGCACAGAGCACACAATCTCCCCAGCATTCATTATCCCACACAAAAAGTGGACTGTATCCATAGCAGCAGGTGTTCCAGGAGAAAGGACAGCAGATCTACTATGCCATCTGCTAGCAAGTCTCTATATGGGGGAAAAGTGGGATCTTGAGGTGGTCTAGATTTGCCTCTCTTCACTTTTCTAACAAAGATGGCATAGAGGGAGAGGGACAGGTGTTTCAGACAGAGGAAACCATAACTTTGGGAGGTATGAAGGAGTCAGAACATTGAAGATCAAGGAATGATACATTGGGATTATGCATATGGATCTTAAGGCTTAAGGACTTGAGAGGTTGCGTGAGGAAATCTTGGGGACCCTGGTGGCCACTGATGAATGGAGCATGCACGTCCAAATGAAAACCCTGAGTAAAGGTTGGAGCTAAAGATGTTAGATGAAAGGGATAACAATAGGAGCAGGATTTGAGGTGGAAGATATAAGTCACATGACTCAGGATTGGTAGACCAAAGGAGGCTTGGTTTTCAAGCCCCTAAAGATCTGACTTTGGTTTTAAGAGCTCCTTCTGACTGCGGTTAGGAAACTAGGGTATGCAAAAGGCATGAGGGAAGCAGAGAGAACAATTAGAAGTAAAAGATGTTGGAAGTTGGACTAGCAGCCTGGGAGTGGAGAAAGAGAGAAGAGCACAGATCAGAGACATATTAGGAGGTAAACTGACACACTTGTTGATGGACTGGATACGGAAGTTGAAAGAAAAGGAAGGAAGAGGATGACACCGAGGTTTCTGTCTTGGGTAGGTGAGAAATTGCAGTACCGTTGGGTGACAGGTAATGACAAGTTGAGCAACAGCATGGAGGTGAAGTAGATGGGGCTTCAATTTATACTGATCAGCCACCTCGCCAAGACTGAGAGATACTGGTGCAGAAACACGGACATCCTCACCCATAGATTGCCCCAGAAGGCCAGTTCAGCCCTCCACTTACCTAGCGCAGAGGGAGACCAGTGAAACTGAGGTTTCTGTGAGCTCTAATGGGCTGGAAACCAGGGAAGTTGAAATGAACTTATCCCCCAGTCTCTTCTGGGTCGCAGAGCAATCACCCATCCTAAAATATAACCGTTTTCCTCACGTCTCTAATGCCATTTCAAGGATACCTTACATTTCAGTTCAGATTTGCCATTTTATCCAGCTGGATTTCTTTTCAATTCAACCCAATTTTAACCCCAATGTTCAAGTTATTTTTTCCCATTATGCCCATATATGGAAGCAAATCATACTATCTTGTATAAATGCAGCTGTTTTTTCTCTCCTCTTCTTTTTTCATTTTAGATGAAAATCCTTTTTTTTTTTTTTTTTTTTTTTAATTAACAACACTACCTCATTCCTGCACCCGGCTGAGTTCCTCACCATCAGCTGTTCCTCATCTCCCGTGTTCTTTCCTGTTTCTTCAGGGAGCCCCTGCAGAGATGTTTTCTTATATAATCAAATTATAGGTCAAATTCATCAAAGAGATAGCACACCGTACATTTCTTAGGAGCATTTAAACTAATGCAGCAAGTAACACATGCTTTGTTTAAGTGGGAGCATTGGTAAATAATGATACTCCTTGGTGACAAGAAATGAAGTAAGGAGTAGAACTTAATGAAAGTATGCCAAAGTGCCTTGTTAGGCTACAAAACTGTGCAAATCCACATTGCCATCACCACCATTATTATGACTATATTATGGTATTATACATTACATATTTATCCATTTTATAGTTAATTAGTTGATTTCAATAAATATCTTCTGGGTGCCTAATAAGGAGGTACACTCTGCACTGAGCATAGGAGATGCTTGGAAGACAGTCCCTCTTTGGCAAATGGAAAACCCAAAAGAAAAAAGTGCATAAACAGATACTTTTGATGGGGGAAATAAAAATGCTCCAGCAGTGGCAATAGCAGGGAGACCACCTGTAGTAATACCCACAGCAAGAGGTGTTCTGGTTGAGCATGTTTGGGGTCAGACATTGTGAATCATGCTTTGTATATATAATCCCATTTGCACCACATCACAGTCATGTGAAATAAGATTATTTGCCCCACGTTATAGCAGAGAATTCCTTGACTAGTTGGCATAAAGTCACCAAGATTTGGGATAAGGGATAAAATAGAGAACAAGTTCTCTCTGGCACTAAACTTGAATTTTTTTCTCCACTTCTCCCAGAGATATATATGTTGTATAGTTCAGGAAGATAGAGGACAACACTGAAATCAGCCTGGGGTAGGATAGGGAAGTATGGGCCCTTAAAGAAGGCTGCCCAAAAGAGAGGACATCGGAGCTATGCCTGAAATGTTGAGCAAGCATGAGCAAGAAGGAAGGGAAGATGGGACATCCATAGCAGAAGAAAAAGCAGAGGCATGGAACAGCATTATGTTGGTGGGCCAAGCTCAAGTGGTACACGATAACTGGAGAATCATGTTCAGGGAGAGGGGGGTGGGAAGCATGAGGGCAAGTCCACATCACAGAGGTCTATGTGCTGCACTGAGCAATGTGGACTTGATTCTGAGATCCGTGGAGCAGGTCAAAGCATTTCAAGTCAGTGGTGGACACAGTTTGATCTGCACACCATGAATCACACTGTCAATGCAACGGAAGGTGTACCGGGCAGGGCAGGAGTAGGGACCAGGCTTGTTTTCATCCAGTTTTCCCAGAAAGGATTACCATCATGAGGCTAAGTAGTTTGTGCAGAGCTCTTTCTTGCATCTTTAGTTGTATTTCTGGCGGCCCAAAGCAACAGCTCTGCCACAATGAGGCTGGTGTCAATCACTTATCTCCCTACCACCCCAGCATCTTCACCCATCTTGAATCCCTGGCTCACAGTTAGTCTTTCCTGACACACTCACTTCTAGTTCACCTGAAACTCTGGCCACATTGCACTTCCTACTAAGCACCAAATGTCACATCATCCTCTCTCAAGCCCTTGAACACTTTTTCTACCTGGAGTATCCTATTCCATCCTCATTATCTGGAGAATCACCTTCTGTAGATCAAAATTTACTCTTCCTTTTATTGGTTCCTAGAAAGAGTCATTCTTATCTCTGGATCTCCATGGTACCTTCTACTTTCCTTTACATTATCACATTCTGCACAGTAAGAGTATCATTTTTTCTCTGCCTCTTTCACTGCTTATGCAGTGAGTTCCTCATTCCATAGATATTTCAAGCATGTACAAGCAAATACCTAACTGCTTATATACAATACATACATACATACATGCATACATATAAAATTTTTGAGGATGGGACTCTCTAGAGTCAAGATGGCGGAGGAGTAGCAGGCTGAGATGACATCAGGTCACAGGAATTCAGCTAGATAGTTATGAAAACATTCCAAACACCTACAAATCCAACAGGAGATGGAAGATAAGAAGAGCAGCAATTCTAGAAACAGAAAATCGACCACTTTCTGAAATGTAGGACTTGCAGAGAAGTGAATCCGAAGTGACAGAAAGATAGACCACAGGGGAAGGGGCCAGTTCCCAGTGAGCAGCGAAGCAACGGAGCACAACATTAGAACTTTTAAAAGTCTGCTCCACCGAGGGATATCACTCCAGAGGCTAAGTGGGGGTGGAGCCCTCATGGGGACAGTGTGGTCTCAGGTCCCATGGGGTCACAGAAGGATGGGGGTGGGGTCTGAGTGTAGCAGAGCTCTCAGGTATTAGAGCAGGGAAGCCAGCTACAGAGACAGAGCCAAGAAGTGAGCTCCTAGCTAAGGTTATCTTAAACTGTAATCCATGGCACGGTCAGACGACTGCTCTTTGATCAGGCACCCCACAAGTGGCAGATCCGGGGAGACCCCCCTGGAAGATCAGAGTGTCAGGAACCTGCTGGGTTTGGAGACTCCAAACAGGGCTGTGTGCCAGAGACAGAAACACTTGGTCACAGGCCAGATGAGCTCGGAGCACGGCCAAAGACCAGGGATACGGGAGTGATTGAGCACTTTTCTCCAAGGGCACACTGAGGAGTGGGGCCCCGAGCTCTTGGCTCCTCCGGGCCAGAGATTGAGAGGCCGCCATTTTCATTCCTGTCCTCCAGAGCTCTACAAAAAGCATTCCGGGAACAAAAGCTCCTGAGAGTGAACCCAAGCAGATTACTTAGCCCAGCCCCTGGCAAGGACGGTGAAATTCCACCTCAGACAAAGACACTTGAGAATCACTACAATAGGCCCCTCCCCCAGAAGATCAGCAAGAACATCCATCCAAGACGAAGCCCACTGATCAAAGACAACAGCAGAATTCCAGAGGAGGAGAAAGTGGAGCATGGAATTCATGGCTTTCTCCCCATGATTCTTTAGTCTTGCAAATTAATTAAATTTTTTAAATTCTATTTTTTTCTTATTTTAATTTTTTAACCTTTACTCTTTCCTCTTTAAATGTTTTTTTAACTACTTTATCTTAACAGTACCTTTCATTTAAAAAAAATCTTTTTGAACCTTCATTATTATAGTCATATTTTATCCTCCATTGTATCTAACTTTATTTTTTGTATACATATAGGGTTTTTTCTTCTAAAAAAATTTTAAGATACAACTTCTTCTAATAGATCAAAATATACCCAAATCTAGCACAGGGCTTTGTTCTAGTATCCAGCCTAGGCAAATTCTCTCCACTTTCTTTTTCTTTCTTTTCCCAACCAACTTATCTTACCAACTGCTTTTTTAGAATTTTTTTTTAAATTTTTCATCTTTACAGTCATATTCCAACCCTACATCGTGTTTACCCTTATTTTTGTATATAAACATATAAGTTTTTCTTTCTTTAAAATTTTGGGAGTTAGTTTCTTCTAAGAAACAAAAATACACCCCAAATCAAGTGGGTGGCTCTGTTCAATTCACCAGTCTAATACATATATATATATAATTTTTAATTTTTTTAAAGTTTTTTGAACTTCATTTTACCCCTTTCTTCTCCCCATGATTTGGGACTCTTCTGATTTGGTTAATGCACATTTTTCTGGGGTCTTTGCAACCCCTGTAGTATTTTATTCTCTCGTTCATATATTCTTATCTGGATAAAATGACAAGGCAGAAAAACTCACCACAAAAAAAAAGAACAAGAGGCAGTACTGAAGGCTAGGGACCTAATCAATACAGACATCAGTAATATGTCAGATCTAGAGTTCAGAATGACAATTCTCAAGGTGCTAGCTGGGTTTGAAAAAGGCACAGAAGATATAAGAGAAACACTGTTTCTCTAACAGTGAGAAATAAAAGCCCTTTCTGAAGAAACAAAAGAACTAAGATCTAACCAAGCTGAAATCAAAAAAGCTATTAATGAGGTGCAATGAAAAATGGAGGCTCTTACCATTAGGATAAATGAGGCAGAAGAGACAATTAGTGACATAGAAGACCAAATGACGGAGAATAAAGAAGCTAAGCAAAAGAGAGACAAACAACTACTGGACCATGAGGGGAGAATTCAAGAGATAACTAATACCATAAGATGAAACAATATTAGAATAATTGGGATTCCAGAAGAAGAAGAGAGAGGAGGGCAGAAGGTATATTGGAGCAAATTATTGTAGAGAATTTCCCTAATATGGCAAAGGGAACAAACATCAAAATCCATGAGGCACAGAGAACCCCCCTCAAAATCAATAAGAATAATTCCACATGCTGTCATCTAATAGTAAAACTTACAAGTCTTAGTGACAAAGAGAAAGCAGCCTGGGACAAAAAGTCTGTAACATACAATGGTAAAAATATTAGATTGGCAGCAGATTTATCCACAGAGATCTGGCAGGCCAGAAAGAACTGACATGATATATTCAGAGCACTAAATGAGAAAAACATGCAGCCAAGAATACTATATCCAGCTAGGCTATCACTGAAAATAGAAGGAGAGATAAAAAGCTTCCAAGACAAACAAAAACTAAAAGAATTTGTAAACACCAAACCAACTCTATAGGAAATATTGAAAGGAGTCCTCTAATTAAAGAGAGAGCCTAAAAGTAGTAAACCAGAAAGGAACAGAGACAATATACAGTAACAGTCCCCTTAGAGGCAATACAGTGGCACTAAATTCATATCTCTCAATAGTTACCCTGAATGTAAATGGGCTAAATGCCCCAATCAAAACACACAGGGTATCAGAATGGATTACAAAAACAAAACCCATCAATATGCTGTCTACAAGAAACTCATTTTAGACCCAAAGACACCTCCATATTTAAAGTGAGGGGGTGGAAAACAATTTACCATGCTAATGGACATCAGAAGAAAGCTGGGGTGGCAATCCTTAGATCAGATCAATTAGATTTTAAGTCAAAGATTATAATAAGACATGAGGAAGGACACTATATCATACTCAAAGGGTCTGTCCAACAAGAAGATCTAACAATTTTAAATATCTCTGCCCCCAACATGAGGGCAGCCAACTATATAAACCAATTCATAACAAAATCAAAGAAAAGCATTGACAATAATACAATAATAGTAAGGGACTTTAACATCCCACTCACTGAAATGGACAGATCATCCAAGCAAAAGATCAAGGAAATAAAGGTCTTAAATGACACACTGGACCAGATGGACATCACAGATATATTCAGAACATTCCATCCCAAAGCAACAGAATACACATTCTTCTCTAGTGCACACGGAACATTCTCCAGAATAGATCACATCCTTGGTCACAAATCAGGTCTCAACCAGTACCAAAAGATTGGGATCATTCCCTGCATATTGTCAGACCACAATGCTCTGAAGCTAGAACTCAATCATGAGAGGAAATTTGGAAAGAACCCAAAAACATGGAGGCTAAAGAGCATTCTACTAATGAATGAATGGGTCAACCAAGGAATTAAAGAAGAATTGAAAAAATTCATGGAAACAAATGATAATGAAAACAAAACTGTTCAAAATCTGTGGAACACAGCAAAGGCAATCCTGAGAGGAAGAAATAAATGATACAAGCCTTTCTCAAGAAACAAGAAAGTTCTCAAATACAACACTAACCCTACACCTAAAGGAACTGGAGAAAGAACAGCAAAGAAAGCCTAAACCCAGCAGGAGAAGAGAAATAATAAAGATCAGAGCAGAAATCAATGAAATAGAAACCAAAAACAATAGAACAAATCAATGAAACTAGGAGCTGGTTCTTTGGAAAAAATAATAAGATTGATAAAGCCCTGGCCAGACTTATCAAAAAGAAAAGAGAAAGGACCCAAATAAATAAAATCATGAATGAAAGAGGAGAGATCACAACCAACACCAAAGAAATACAAACAATTATAAGAACATATTATGAGCAACTCTACGCCAGCAAATTTGACAATCTGGAAGAAATGAATGCATTCCTAGAGACGTATAAACTACCAAAACTGAACCAGGAAGAAATAGAAAACCTGAACAGACCCATAACCAATAAGGAGATGGAAGCAGTCATCAAAAATCTCCCAACAAACAAGAGCCCAGGGCCAGACGGCTTCCCAGGGGAATTCTACCAAACATTTAAGGAAGAATTACTTCCTATTCTCCTGAAACTGTTCCAAAATATAGAAATGGAAAGAAAACTTCCGAACTCATTTGATGAGGTCAGCATTACCTTGATCCCCAAACCAGACAAAGACTGCATCAAAAAAGAGAACTACAGACCAATATCCTTGATGAACACAGATCCGAAAATTCTCACCAAAATACTAGCCAATAGGATCCAACAGTACATTAAAAGGATTATTCACCACGACCAAGTGGGATTTATTCCAGGGCTGCAGGTTGGTTCAACATCTGCAAATCAATCAAGGTGATACAGTACACTAATAAAAGAAAGAAGAAGAACCATATCATACTCTCAATAGATGCTGAAAAAGCATTTGACAAAGTAGAGCATCCTTTCCTGATCAAAACTCTTCAAAGTGTAGGAGAGGGTACATACCTCAATATCATCAAAGCCATCTATGAAAAACCCACAGCAAATATCATTCTCAATGGAGAAAAACTGAGAGCTTTTCCGCTAAGGTCAGGAACACAGCAGGGATGTCCATTATCACCACTGCTATTCAACATAGTACTAGAAGTCCTAGTCTCAGCAATCAGACAACAAAAAGAAATTAAAGGCACCCAAATTGGCAAAGAAGAAGTCAAACTATCACTCTTTGCAGATGATATGATATTTTATGTGGAAAGCCCAAAAGACTCCACTCCAAATCTGATAGCACTTGTACAGGAATTCCGTAAAGTGTCAGGATATAAAATCAATGCACAAAAATCAGTTGCATTTCTATACACCAACAACGAGACAGAAGAAAGAGAAATTAAGGAGTCAAACCCATTTACAATTGCACCCAAAACCGTAAGATACCTAGGAATAAACATAACCAAAGAGGCAAAGAATCTGTACTCAGAAAACTATAAAGTACTCACGAAAGGAATTGAGAAAGACACAAAGAAATGGAAAAGTGTTCCATGCTCAGGGATTGGAAGAACAAGTATCGTGGAAAGGTCTATGCTACCTAAGGCAATCTACATGTTTAATGAGATCCCTAGCAAAATACCATCCATTTTTTTTTTCAAAGAAATGGAACAGATAATCCTAAAGTTTATATGGAACCAGAAAAGACCTCGAAGAGCCAGAGGAATATTGAAAAAGAAAGCCAAAGTTGGTGGCATCACAATTCCAGACTTCAAGCTCTATTACAAAGCTGTCATCATCAAGACAGTATGGTACTGGCACAAAAACAGACACATAGATCAATGGAACAGAATAGAGAGCCCAGAAATAGATTCTCAACTCTATGGTCAGCTAATCTACAAAGCAGGAAAGAATGTCTAATGGAAAAAAGACAGTCTCTTCATCAAATGGCATTGGGAAAATTGGACAGCCATATGCAGAAAAATGAAACTGGACCATTTCCTCATACCACACATCAAAATAGACTCAAAATGGATGAAGGACCTCAATGTGAGAAAGGAATCCATCAAAATCCTTTAGGAGAACACAGGCAACAGCCTCTCTGACCTCAGCCACAGAAACTTCTTCCTGGGAACATCACCAAAGGCAAGGGAAGCAAGGGCAAAAATGAACTATTGGGACTTCATCAAGATTGAAAGCTTTTGCACAGCAAAGGAAACAGTTAACAAAACCAAAAGACAACTGACAGAATGGGAGAAGATATTTGCAAACAACATATCAGATAAAGGGCTAGTATCCAAAATCTATAAAGAGCTTATCAAACTCAACACCCAAAGAACAAATAATCCAATCAAGAAATGGGCG